>NC_057720.1:41543137-41548381 GCF_004010195.1 Chiloscyllium plagiosum | reverse complement strand
CACGCTTCAGGCTCTCTGCCTTTATTCCTGATGAAGGGCTTTTGCCCGAAACGTCGATTTTGCCTGTCCTCGGATGCTGCCTGAATTGCTGTGCTCTTCCAGCACCACTGATCCAGAATCTGGTTTCCAGCATCTGCAGTCATTGTTTTTACCCCATGGGATATTTAATGCCTACTTCAAGGTCAGTAAGAGCCTTGGTTTAATATTTCACCTGAAGCCACCTTTAAAATTGTAGAAGGACCTTACTATTGCACTCAAGTGTAAACTTGAATTATGTACTCAAGTTTCTATAATATGACTTGAAGCTAGAGTCTTCAGACTGAAGTGACAAGAGTGTGAGCATGGAGTTAATAAGTTTAAAAACAAACCATTAGGGAAGAAATATAGGTTGAACATATGCTTATGTATTTCTACATTATATCTAAAATTTGAACTCAAGTATTTTAACCCTCATCAAGCCAATCCCAATTATTTCCCAATAAACCACGGGGATTACTGACTTGATTTATTGATAAATTAGCATATCTTGTTGCAGGTTAAATTCGACTTTAAATAGCAACAATAATATTCACACTTCAAACACTTGTAATATACTTGAGTATATACATGCATGCCAACTTGGATGTTTATTATTAGTCAACATCTTTCACTGAAAGGTGAAAGGCAACCTACATGATCATAATTAAAGCAACATCTCCATGTTAAAGGGCATGCTACTGCAAATTTGACATACACTGCACAAAGGGTATACAGCACATACAATTATTTGTCCAGAATGTGATAAGTAACATATCCTAGAGGTTTTAAGAAATGAAAGCTTTGAAAGGGTTCAGAAAAGATTTATAAGGATGTTGCCAGGTTTGGAGGATTTGAGCTATAGGGAGAGACTGGACAGGCTGGGGCGGTTTTCCCTGGAGTGTCAGAGGTTGAGGGGTGACCTTATACAGGTTTACTAAATTATGAGGGGCATGGATAGGGTAAATAGGCAATATCTTTTCCCTGGGGTTGGGGGAGTCCAGAACTAGAGGGCATAGGTTCAGGGTGAGAGGGGAAAGATATAAAAGAGACCTAAGGGGCAACTTTTTCAGGCAGAGGGTGGTACGTGTATGGAATGAACTGCCAGAGGATGTGGTGGAGGTTGGTGCAATTGCAACATTTAAGAGGCATTTGGATGGATACATGAATAGGAAGGGTTTGGAGGGATATGGGCCGGGTGCTGGCAGGTGGGACTAGATTAGGTTGGGATATCTGGTCGGCATGGACAGGTTGGACCGAAGGGTCTGTTTCCATGCTGTACATCTCCATGACTCTATATACAATTAAAACAAGACAAAATTTTGAAGGACAGTGGATTTGTCAAGTACCAAGAGAAAAAAAGAAAAGTAAATGTTCAGATGAAAACCTTTAATCTGACTGAACCTTGGAAGATGACTGTACAAATCATTCTACCCTCGAAGGTATTCGGTTATCCCCCAGAGTCAAACATAAACTATATCATGCTGTTTCTCATACTGTAACTTTTATATATTTTAAAATATATTCAAGAAAATTTCAATATCATTTGGAAGAAAGGAATAAAATAAATTTTCCCTGTAATTACAGGGTACACAAACCTTTGTATATCCCTGCAGGAGATAATTGGAACTTTGGCATGGAAATCAGACTTGACATCTGAATATAAAGCTGCAAGGTAATGTTTTAATACATTAAGGATAAAGGCAAGAAAAATGTATGCATGATTTTAAAAATTACTTTCAATAAATGGATGCTATATTTTTCCAATTTCAAAGCTGATACAAATGATTCTTTCTTAAAGAAAAATCAATTTATTTCACATCAGAGGAGTTACTAGACTGAAAACAACCAAAGTTCATCTATTTGGTATTTTTATTAGTTCATAGGAAAGCCATAATTTATTGCTTATTCTAATTCCCTCAATAAGGAGATGGTAAGCCACCTGCTGCTGCTGTGCTTATGGTGCAAGTACACCCATAACACTACCAATTCTGATCATTCCTGTTAGATATACTATACATGCAGTAGATCATATATCAAATTATTCAAATATTGTAACAAAAATATTGTCTTCTGAAAGAATCACATGTAATTGCTAGCCAATTGTTTCCATCATTTTTCTTGGGAGGCTATTATATCAACCAATTGCTCAATATTGTTTCCCAAGACTTACTTTAAATTGATAACTTCTTCAAGCATACGCAATGCACTATGTTGCTATTCTGGAAAAGGTGCATCAGCTTGTTGTGATGTATGCTATCTAGCCCCAGTGATACACAGAAACAACAACCATTTCAACTTTCAACATCTTCTTTTCCAGTGCACATTTAGATCGATGGTAATTACAATTATTATGTATATGATGTACACTAACTGAATATATGTTGAAAGGAAATGAGAGACGAACATCCAATACATAACATTTAATCAGAACTTGTTCAGCAACACACTTTATTTTACTTTGTGTGGTTTCAGAAACTGTTGATACAGAATCATTATGGTGCAGAAGGCCATTCAGCCCATTGTGTCCACACTGGCTCTCTGAATGAACATTATGTCTTAGTGCCAATCACTTTGTCTTTTCACAATAACTCTGCACGTACTAACATAAATTAGTGAACTGCAAATGATTATGTTAAGTTAGCATCTTATGATCAGTACCAGAATAAATATATCAAATCTTTAAAGCCATTTAGAAAAAGATTGAAAAATAAGGCCTCCAAGGGTTGCTCGCATAGATTGATGCCATCTTGTGTCAGGTCAAAACTGACAGGACATCTTTCTGATGTGATTCACACCACACCAGGCCAAAAGATATCTGAGGTCCATCAACATATTATTATTTTATGCGGTTTGCCCTTCAAACTCCCCCCTCAAACAATGATTGAAACCACAGAGGTGAAAAGCCGAACTTGAGAATTCTTATTTGACTACCAAAGCACCTTATTTGGAAAACAATAGACACTAGAATCAGAGCATCATAGAGATGGAAACGGACCCTTCGGTCCAACTTGTCCATGCCGACCAGTTTTCCCAAACTAATCGAGTCCCACTTCCCAGCACCCAGCCCATACCCTTCCTATTCATATACCCATTCAGATGCTTTTTAAATGTTGCAATTGTATCAGCCTCCACCACTTCCTCTGGCAGCTCATTCCATAGATGCACACTCTCTGTGTGAAAACATTGCCTCTTAGGTCTCTTTTATATCTTTCCCCTTTCACCCTAAACTTAAGCCCTCGAGTTCTGGACTCCTCCACCCCAGGGAAAAGACCTTGTCTATTTACCCTATTCATGCCCCTCTATTAGGCCACCCCTCAGCCTTCGATGCTCCAGGGAAAAAAGCCCTAGCCTATTCAACCTCTCCCTTTAGCTCAAATCCTCCAACCCTGGCAACATCCTTGTAAATTTTTTCTGAACCCTTTCAAGTTTCACAACATCCTTCTGATAGGAAGGAGACCAGAATTGCACGCAATATTCCAAAGGTGGCCTAACCAATGTCCTGTACAGCTGCAACATGACCTCCCAACTCCTATACTCAATACTATGATGAATAAAGGAAAGCATACCAAATGCCTTCTTCACCATCCTACCTATTTTCAAGGAGCTATGAACCTGCACTCCAAGGTCTCTTTATTCAGCAACACTCCCTCGAACCTTACCATTGAGTGTATAAGTCCTGCTAAGATTTGCTTTCCCAAAATGCAACACCTTGCATTTATCTACACTAAATTCTATCTACCACTCCTCAGCCCATTGACCTATCTGATCAAGATCCCGTTGTAATCTGAGGTAATCTTCTTCGCTGTCCACTACACCTCCAAATTTGGTGTCATCTGCAAATTTACTACGGGAGGTCACATGATAAGGCAGGCATATTTGCTCCATGCTTAAAAAGGTATTAGCAGAATTCAAACTGGCATTCAAGAGAGTTCCATCAGAGAGAGAGTCCTGCAAGTAAAGTAATCAGAACTCTGTAGCTAATTGCAATATCTTGAAAGGTAAGGAAATGCTCTTTCCTCCAACCTGTTCTCTTTGAAGTTCCCATAAGAAATCCACCTTTGGGCAGATCAATTACTAGAAACCTTCGCAGCTAGTAAGAATTCTCTCAAATTTCAACAATTTCATTCCAGCCAAAGCATTAATTCAAGCAAGAAACATCAGCCCTGTGCCAAAATAGAGATTGGGTTATATTTACTGATTTATCTTCATTTCTATCTATATTGTATGTGAGATGATGTGGGTGAGTTGAATTAACGAGTCATATATTTGTTAATCACTGGGGCAAGTGTGTGAGAAATAAAACAATCTTCAATTTTAAATGCAGAAAACCTGGCTGTTTGGTAAATAAAAATAAATAGCTAAACTTGGTACCCAAGTCACCAGCCTCCACTTAACACTGTATGGCCACAATCAGGAACTCAGCATGTGGAAGCTTACTTTGCAACTCCACCCAATATCCACAATATCTTCACATATATAGTTTATATTAGTCATGTCTTGAAATATCAAAAATAGTCAGTAGACTTACAATGGTTTTTAATAATGTCCAGCACTTGTATCAAAACATCTGGCTGATTTAACTGCAAAAGAAACAATAATGGATAAAATCAAATTACTTCAATTCTACAGGGGAAGGGTCAGAAATCAATTCTTCAAATCTTTACAATACCTAACAACAAAACTCATTATTTTAAACTTGTTTAATATTTATTAAATGATAAATGGAGATCTTTTAATGCTTTGTCCTTCTTTTATTAATGTTGATGTTGCCAGCTGGCTAGCAATTATTGTCCATTTCCAATTGCCCAGAGGACAGTGAAGATTCAACCACATTAGTGTGGGTCCAAAGCCAGACCAGCAAAGAATGGCAGTTTTCTTTTCCTAAAGGGCATTAGTGAACCAGCTAGGCTTTTACAACAATCAGTATAACATGGTTGTCATCAGGCTAGATGTTTCATTCCAGATCTTCGATGAATTTGAAATTTTAACATCTGCCATGGTGGGATTTAAACCCATGACCGCAGAATATAAACCTGAAGTTCTGGATTACTAGTTCAGTGACATTACCACTACACCACCACCTCCCCTATGCAAATCAATTCCAGATTACATTCTTCTACTGATGAAATACGGCAGGGGGCTGTGCTGGGGGCGGGTGGTGTGTTTGGACAGGGTTGGGGGCGGGTTGAGCGTTTAGACCTGGTTGGGGGCGGGTGGCATGTTTGG
>NC_057720.1:41525406-41533995 GCF_004010195.1 Chiloscyllium plagiosum | reverse complement strand
TTGGGGTCGGGGTGCGGGTTTGGACCGGGTTGGGGGTGAGGGGTGGGGTTGGTTTGGGGCGAGGTGTGGGTTGGTTTGGGGCGGAGGGGGTGGGGGCTCGCATGCTGTGCTGCTGCAGTCTCCTGAACGGGAGGCAGACTTTAAAACTCTGAGCCCCAGAGGAAAGGCATTTAATCGATTAACCAAATAATCGATTATTCGAACAAAATACTGCTCGCCCATCTCGTTCGAATAATCAAGTTTCCACTGTAATGGATATGAAAGACCTTTGGAGAATGAGCCGTTTGCAGAACTCACAAAAGTCAGGAAGCAAGTTCAAGCATGTTAGGAGGAAGTGCCTTTCGTAAAGGTTCCCTTTTGAGTGAGAATGATTTGTTAGGGAAGGTTCTGATATCAACGCAGACAAAGGAGCAACAGTAGAAGTAATCAATGGATATAATTTATTTTTAAAACGATAGTTTATTTTAAATAAGGAGATGATTTCAAATATAGCCTGAAGTCTAGTATGTCTAATGCTGGCACATTTCCAGCTCTTGGGCTAACTAATGAATCCATCAGAAACAAACATGGACGAGACCCACTGTGAACAGAGGAGCAGCTCCTCAGAGATTCCATTCACTTTACAACTTTTCTGACTGGTAGACCCGTCACTGAATTTTATCAAGAATTTGAGAGGCTTCTGGCATGATTTTGTTGCCACACCCTGTATTTTGAGCCCTGATACTTGTTTATGTGTCATAAATGTGTCAATGTATCACTTACATGGGAAGGGAATTTTACATCAATGTTGATGTCACTAGTTTTGAAAGCAAACCTTGTAAGACAAGAACCATACAACCTCAATGAGCAATCTGTAAAACAAATAAAAGCAAAACATATCAACAAAGATTTATCTGGACTAAACTGGGTAGGTAAACATTCGCGTTTATTAATATCCATTCTATCCCTTCACTTTCCTGAACAGAAAGCTGGCAGTTTGACTTACTTCAACTATAATTTTTACAATTACTATACAATCTTCCTATATTATAACCAGCACTAAATTCACCTTTGCCAGCTCTGTTGAAGCCTTTTTTTCCTTGAATCCAATTAGTTTTCTGGTCTGATGACTTCCATTCCATGATTCCCAGTTTGAGGTCAATTTCAAACTCTCCTATTTCCAGTCCATCTTTCCTCTCTTTGAAATGTACTTGTACTCACTGTGTTCATTCTATCCTTCCAAAAGATATGACCACACTTCCCTGAGTGCTCTTACACTGGCACTAACACTTTTGAAAGTTATCAAAGTAATCATCATCTTTCAAATTGACTATTACCTTGAATATCTTAGTTTAAAGACTGAAATGAGCAATACATGCAGCACAAATCAATTTTGGTATGTTCAATTTTGAAGAGGAGTGTTCATTAATATGTAAGCATTATTCCTCAAGATGTGAACAAGGAGCTGGTGTAGGCCATGCGGCCTCTAATGCCTGCTCTGCCATTTATAAGATTATGGCTAATCTGACTGAAATCTCAAACCTATATTCCCACCTATCCCCAATAATGTTTTATTCTCTTGCCTCCAAGCCGAACTGTCCAACCTTTCCTCACAAGATAATCTGCCTATTTTATGTTTTATTTTGGTCAACCTTGTCTGAACAGCTTCCAAAGCATTCACATGGGTAACAAATCCATTAATAGATGACTAATACAGTACACAGTACTCCTGAGAGGGTTCACTAGTGCTGTGTATAACTAAAGCATAACCTCTCTACTTATGTATTCAATTCCCCCGGTAATGTGTTAATATTCTATTAGCTTCCCTAATTACTTGCTGAACTTGCACACTAACCTTTTCTGATTCATGCATGAGGATAGCACCGTATCTCAGAACTCTGCAGTTTCTCACATTTAAATAAAAACATTTGTTTTTATTTTTCCTGTTGAAATGGTCAATTTTACGTCTGCCCACATTATACTCCATTTGCCCGATCTTTACATGCTCATTTAACCTATCTATAATTCCTTGTAGCCCTATGTCCTCTTCACAACTTACTTTCCTACCTTTGTGCCATCAGTAAATATGGCAACCATACCTTCCAAGTCATTTATATAAATTATAAACAGTTGAAATCTCACTGAAATCTTATCACCCAGATACCCATCCCTTGTTAGCCAGCCAATCTTCTATCCATACCAATATGCTACTCCCCACATCATGAGTTTTTATTTTCCGCAAGAGTCGTTGAGGCACCAAGTTATCAATTGCCTTCTGCAAATCTAAGGCAGTACAACCAGCAGTTCCCCTTATCCACAGCACATGAGTTCATCAAAAGTTCAACAGATTGGTTAAACATGATTTTCTTTTCACAATACCATGTTAACTTAGCCTTGTTACCTTGAACTTCTGCAAGTGCCCTGTTATAGGTTTTTAATAAAAGCTTCTCATATTTTCCTATGATAGATACTAAAATGACTAGCTTGTAGTTTTATGCTTTCTGTTTCCTTCACTTTTTGAATAAAGGAGCTCCATTTGCAATCTTTCAATTGAAGGGAACCCTTTTCCCAAATCAAGGAAGTTTGGAATATCAACACCAAAGCTTCAACTATTCCACAAGCCACTTCTTTTTTTACTCAGTACTACCTCACTGGTGACTATAATTTCCTGAGCTCCTCTCCTTTGCATCCCCTGGTATATTGCTGCTTCTAGAATATTACTTGTGGTGTCCATAATGGAGAATGTTGCAAAATACCTGTTCAACTCATCTGCCATTTGCTTATTTTAAATTATTAATTCTCCAGTCTCACTTTCTGTAAGGGGCCAATGCCCATTTTATTAACTCTTTTCTTCCTTAAATGTTTAAAGAAACTCATGCTATTTGTTTTTATAGCTAGCTTTCTCATACTCTAATTTTTCCTCCTTTTTAATTTTTGTTCATTCTTTCTGTTTTTTATATTCTGTCTTATCTTCTGTCCTACCATCTGTCCTTGCACAATTATATGCTTTGTCTTTTGGTTTAAGTCTATCGTTAATATTTCTAGTCAACGACGGATGGTAGGTCCAGCCTTAGAATTTTTCTTACTTGTTAGAACGCAAAAAATACTATCTATTCTGAAATATCCCCTTAAATTTCTGCAACTGCCATCTCTACTGACCTATCCTTTAACATAATTTGCCAATTCATATTATCCAGCACTGCCTCATGCCCTCATAATTTCCCTCACATAAATTTTTAAAAATAGCTTTGGACACACTCCTTTCTCCCTCAAACTGATTCTAAAAATCACATTATGGTTGCTGCTACCCAAGGCGCTTTCAATATATGATCATTTATTAATCCTGCCTTGTAACACAACACCAGGTCTATTATATCTTACTCTCTAGTTGGCTCCAGACAATGCTGCTCTAAGAAACTATCCTGAAAACATTCTGTGAATCTCTCATCTAGGTTAACTTTCCCATCTGACATTTCCAAACTATATGTAGATTAAAATGCCCCATGAATTATCAGTCATGTCTTTCTGACAACTATTCATTATTTCTTTCTTTATGCTCTATCCCTTTATGCTCTATGATTACCGTGAGGGGCCTGTACACAAATTCCACAAGCAATTTCATAACTGCATAATTTCTCATCATTAACAGAGCACCCCTTCAACATTTCCTTGCTCCCAGTCCTTCCTAAATACCTTGTATTATTCAAGATTCAGATTCCTGATTCATGCCATCCTGCAGCTATCTTTCTGTAACAGCTGCCAGATTGTGCTTCTTTATTTCCATTTGTGCTCTCAACTCATCTGTTTTCTTTCAAATTTTATATGCATCAGACATGAAGCTTAAAACCATCTGTACTTCCTTAGTTATGCAGCTAGTAAGAACACAACCCTCACCATGATTCAAGTGGAGACATTTTATCGTTACAGATCCCATTTTTTCCAATGCTGGTGTCAATGCCCCATGAACCAGAACCTACTTTCCTCTCACCAGTCTTTAAACCAAGCATCCATTTCTCTAATCTGATTTGCCATATGCCAATTTGCACAATGGTCAGGGGATAATCCAGAGTTTATCATCTTTTTTTGTTCCGTTTCTTAATTTGGCACTGAGCTTCTCATACTGACTGAGCATAGCTATTGCCTTTGTCAAACCTATGTTGTTAGTACCTACACAGATGATAATAACTGGATTCTCACTCTCCCACTACAGGTTCCTCTCCAATCCTGAGATGATGTCATAAATCCTGGCACTGAGCAGACAACATAGTCATTTGGATTCTTACTCTTTGTTGCAGAGCACAGTGTCAATCCCTTTGACTATATTATCCCCCATCATCAATATATTATTTCCTTCTGCCTTCACTTAAACATAAGTCCTGTACCATGGTGCCTTGGTCAGTTAGCTACTTCAACTCCAACCTCCAGTTTCATTCAGACAAGCTGAAAGGATCACAGACTTATAGGGGACAATTGCAAAGGTCGACTCATGCCCTCTGGGTGCTCTGACCTGCCTTACTCACAGTCATACTTACCTATCCTTGTAATACTAACTAAATCAGATGATCCAACCATAAGATTGCCTACTAGCACAAAGAATCTCAGCACCCTCCCTCATTCTGGACGATTCACAGTTCTTCTAGTTCAGTCTGCAGCATATAAACCCTGAGCTAAAGCTGCTCAAACTCCAAACACTTACTGCAGATGCGTTTGTACTGGAACAAACTAGCATCCAGGAACTACTACATGCTGTAGCTGTGATACTTCACTGTCTATGACCAGCTGTAGAATATAACACAAAGCAATTCAGACCTGGCAAATGTTGTTGAATAATTTTCTCCATCTCATTCACAATATGCTTCCGGACTTGAAAATCCTGCTCAGAAATCCCTTCTTTCTGTGCAGCTTGTAGCACAGCAGAATTTAATGCAGCCAAATGGTCAGGAGTTGGTGGTATAAGATTACGAAGTTCATTTTCTTCTTGTTTCTCCTGGAAGCAGGGGAGAGTGGAAAAAAATCATACCAAGAAATCTAACAGCTCTATTTCTATATGGGTGGCACAGTAACTCCGTGGTTAGCACTACTGCCTCACAGCTCTAGGGTTTGATTCTAGCCTTGGGTGACTGTCTGTACTGAGCTTGGACACTCTCCCTGTGTCTGCATGGGTGTCCACCATGAGCTCCATTTTCTCTTGCAGTCCAAAGCTGCGCAGGTTAGGCGGATTGGCCATGCTAAATTGCCCCGTAGTGTCCAGGGATGTATAGGTTAGGTAAATGCTGGGTTATGGCATTAGGCTTTTGGCGGGGAGTGGGTGGGGGGAGGTGGTGAAGGATCTGGCTGGGATGCTCTTCAGAGTCTCGGTGCAGACATGGTGGCCAAATGGCCTCTTTTTGCACTATAGTGATTCTATGATTCTATATAGCTCTATATGGAATAAAAAGATCACAATATGATCCTTTGATAATTTATTGTATATGACAGTAAAGCTGTATGCAAAGAATATAAAATGTCACCGTAATAAAGCATTTGATGTGGACTTACTGCAAGATGAATAAACAATAAACATTTTAGAATAAGATGCAAATCTACATCAAATGAAAGCACTTACTGCAATATTTTTCTTATGTCGCTTTTCTTTTATATGCTTATGAGCACCCTGGATATTTTCAATATGAACTAGGCAAAGTTTGCATAGGTACTGACATGAAGGATACTCTGATGAACGCTATGAAACAAAAAACATAACATATATTCAGTGTGACTACAAATATCACAACATAATGAATTATTAGCTCATAAAGAATATTTGACGGTGAGTATTTCTATCAGTCAAAAGATCTAAGTTATGAGAAAACCCCATACTCCTTAGTGACTATGAACTTTCAAAACAGCAATGCCTGTTCTTAGCCTCATTAGTGAGACCATTATTATTGCATATGGATATGAACAGTGATATCACTCCAAATGCACGGTTATGAAATCCTGGAATGCACCTATCTCAACTGCATGATCATTTTTCAGCTTTGCACCTACAAATTATTATTCAGTATAACCTTCATACTCATATAGTGAAATAGTTAAGTACAAACATGTATATTTTACCAATTTTACACTTTATAAATCACCAATATTGCAATATATTCTAAAAATACAGATTAATACAATTTCTCAAAAAAGTGGATAAATCAGATTCAATTTTCAGATAAAATTGTAAACTAGTATTGCAATGGTTAAAATATTGCACTACTTAACAATTTTTCTACTGGATTAAAGTATTACAAACAAAAAGCACTTGACAAATTTAATTCTAATTCCCTCAATAATCTCTTTTTATTCATGCTTTAAGAACACCGGCATTTTAGTAAATGTTCAGACCTAAAAGTTGGAAAAATAACTTGTAAAATCTAAAATTATATACAATAATCAGTTAAGGGTTCATTGTATTATTCCACAAAAAGAACAGTTTCAATATTATTTATTTTTCCGTGAGAGTGTCTACAGAAATACAAAACTGCTGGAAGAAAAGGACCAGACTCTCCACCATGTCTTCCTCAAAGCTCATGATGGATGCAGCAGCAGTCAATCCAATAGCACCCTCCCATCTCCCTGTACATGATGCAACCAAGCCAAACTCAGACAGAATTTAAAATGTACTCATTTTCTTATTATCCAAATATAATAAAAGATTAATGAAGGTAACTAGATGTTTAACAGACTTGAGCACAAAACCTTTGCTGGCATTCAGTACACTGCTGTCATTACTTAAACTGATAGGATGCGGTTCAACTTTTATCTCCATACAGGAAAAATTAAGCAGAAGGCAAGCATTTCCTCACAGGTGCTCAAAGCCATTGTCATTTACACCAAAGAATGAAGCCCTGTTTACACTGCTTCTTCGCTAAAACTATTCAAAGCCAATCCTCATCAGTAAGAGTGTAACACATTCATACCGCTCCAAAAGAGAGGGAAGTTATGACATTGTGGTAATGTCATTGGACAATGATCCACATGGGGACATGGATTCAAATTCCATCATGCTGACTGGTAGAATGTGAATTCAATTAATCAATCTCCAGTCAAAAGCTATTTGGGACCCTCTTGTGGTGCAGTGGTAGTATCCCTACCTCTGGACTGAGACACCCGGGTTCAAATCCCATTTGCCCCAGAGGTGTGTAATAATATCTCTGAATAGGTTTATTAGAAAAAAATGGGTCAAAAGCTATTTGAGGGATGATGTGGTACAGTGGAAGTGTCCCTACCTCTGAACCAGGAGATCCAGGGTAAATAATGACATCACTGAAAATACCTCAAAAACTATTTGCAGTAATGATGGCCAAATTGACTGTCCTAAAAAAACTACCTGGTTCACTAAAGTCCTTTAGGGAAGGAAACTTTCTGCCATTACTCAGTCTGTGACTCCAGAACCACAGTAATGTTGGTTGGCTCTTAAATGCCCTCTGAAATGGGTCAGACAAGCTATGCAAAGTAAAAACAAAGAACCACAGATGCTGGAAATCTGAAGCAAAAACAGAAATCACTGGAGAAATGTTGATTCTGGTTTCTCTCCACAGATGCTGCTGAGTTTCTCCAGCAATTTCTGTTTTTGAGGCAAGTCACTCAGTTGTAACAAACCATTATGAGGTCTAAAAGGATCAACTAGCATTGACCTTGGCATCAGAAACATCAAAGGCAAATCCAGCCTTGCAAAGTTCTCATTATTAATATCTGGAGGCTTGTGCCAAGGTTAGGAGAGCTGTCCCTCAGCCTAATTAAGCAAGTGTTTGTAAGGTATGATTTGGTAAGTATGATTATATCCCAGGTCCCAATATCAATATCCTAGGCATATCATTTCCCATCATCAGGATAGAATCAGCAACGATGGCAGTTACATTAAAGTCTTCAACAGTGACTCTGAACCACATGAAGTCTCATGACATCAAGACAAGCTTAGGAAAGGAAATCTCCTGATTACCTATCACCTACCATCTCCTGTCCTCCTTGGCCTGGTAACTGATGAATCTGTACTCCCTATGTTGAACATCAAATGGAAGAAGCATTTAGGGTGATGGCAAGGCCTCAGATTGTACTCTGAGGAGGCAAATTCAATGCCCATCATCAGGAATAGCTCAGCAACACCACTACTGACCACATCTGTCAGTCCTAAAGATGGTTGCTAGGCAGGGTCTGTGCAGGTGATGAGGGAACCAAGTGGGAAAGAATATACTTGACCTCATCCTCCCCGATTTAACTGCAGATGCATCTATCAATTACAACATTGCTAGAAGTAACCACCACACAATCCTTGTGGAGGCAAGTCCTGTCTTCACATGAAATATACACCCCATCATGTTGTGTGGCACTACCACCTGGGAGATTTCAAAAGATCTAGCAACTCATAACTAGATATCAATGAGGTGGTGAGGACTATCAGTAGAATCAGAATTATATTCTACCTGTAGCAATTTGTAACCTCTTGATCAGTATGTCCCCCACTGTATCATTACCATTGAGCCAGAGGATCAACCATGGTTCAATGATGAGAACAGGGGGTTATGCCAAGCCTACCACCAAGTATAACTCAAAATAAGGTATCAACATGGTAAAACTACCACA
>NC_057720.1:41504056-41524906 GCF_004010195.1 Chiloscyllium plagiosum | reverse complement strand
AACATTATGAGATGGATAGGTTACATTTTGACAGGATCAGATCTAACATCCTTGCAAGAAGGTTTGCTTATGCTGTGGTTGAGGTTTTAAACTAGTTTGTCTGGAAGTTGGAACCTAAGAGGGACCTCAGAGTCAAAGGAAACAAAACTAGTAGAAGAGTAGTCAGAACAGACAGAAGACAGATAAAACAATGGCAAGTGAAAAATAGGATGCAAAGGAGAATTATTTCTCAAGGCTGAATGAGTGGCACTCTAAATAAGTATTGCAAAAAGCTTGATGTTCTGAATGCACAAATTGAGGTAAATGGATATGATTTCATTGCTATTACAGAAATATAACTACAGAGTGACCAAGATTGTGAACTGAATATCCATGGAAAAATTAGCTGGAATGGGATTGTATTTATACTAGCTCCCATCCTCTAGCCCTGTCTCCATCGTCCTCTCAGCTCTTCACTTTCAAATATATATCCAGCTCTCTTCTGAAACCTCATATGGCCTCCATCATTTTCCCAGGCAGTGCATTCCAAACACTAACAACGCTCTGAGTTGAGATTTCTCTGCATCTCACTCCTAGCTCTCTTGCTAACAATTTTGAAATTGTGAGTCCTAGATACTGACATACCAATTAGTGGAAACATAACTTTTACCCTGTCAAAATTGTTCATAATTTTTAACACCGCAATGAGGTCACCTTCTCTGCTCCAGGGAGAATAAGCCCAATTTTTCTAATCTTTCCTTTTATCTAAAATCCCTCATTGCTGGTATCATTCTAATAAATACCCTTTGCACTCTCCAGGGCATTCTTCCTTCAATAAGCTGACTAGAACTGAATACAATACTCCAAATGTGGCTGACTAATGATTTGTAGAGGTGTAGCATCACGTCCTTGCTTTTATACTCTCTTCATAAACCCAAGGATCCTATAAGCTTTCTTAGCAACTGTTTCAACTAGCTTGATCACCTTCAGAGAATTTGCACTTGTACCTGAGGTCCCAATGCTCCTGTACTCCCCTCAAAGTTGTACCATTGAGACAGTATTGTCTCTTCATGTTTTCCACTACCAAAATTATCTCACCTTTCTGTCCATTGAAATTCATCTACCAGGTGTCTCTGTTAGTAATCTAGGATGTATCCTATTCAGGCCTGGTGACTTCTCTACCTGGAGTGCTGTGAGCCTTTTTGATACCTCTTCATCTTTCACTATACTGCTCAGATGCTCAACACCTACATTTTCAACTAGGCCATTGTCACCATCTTCTAATTTGGTAAAGGCAGAAGTAAAATATTCATTTGGTACTTCTATCTTATATTTTGCTTCAGGTAGCAGCTGACCATGCATGTTCCCTATGGGCCCCATTCTCTAATCTTTTACTATTAATGTGTTTGAAGAACATTTTACTCTTTGCTTCAATGCAGCCTACCATCTTTTCCTCATGCTTCTTCTTATCCTTCTTAAACCCAGCTGTAATCTTTCTCCTGCATTTGAAATATTCTTCCTGATTTACTTTGCTTTCATTATTCTGGTAATTTCCTGGGCTGTTGACTCCAGAAAAAGGTACTTAATCTCAGCATAAGGGTCAGGCAATTTAAGGCTACGATGAGGAGGAGTTTGGAATTCTCTATCCCACAGAATTTTGAGAGGTCAGTCATTGAGAGGATCAAGAAAGAAATCAATGCATTTCTCTTTACTTATGACAATAAAGTTAATAGAAATAGCATAGGAAAATCACATTCAGGAGATAATTAGCCATTGTCTAGAATCCATTCAACCTCAGAGGACTCAACACAAAGACTCATAGAGATGCTTTCAAGTGTACACCACCATTAGAGGATCAGAGACCCAGTGGGCCACTGACCCACCTCGGATTTGATTCCAAATCCAGTACAGGTCTGGTGACTTCTCTACCTGGAGTGCTGTAAGCCTTTTTCATACCTCTTCATCTTTCACTATACTGCTCAGATGCTCAACACCTACATTTTCAACTAGGCCATTGTCACCATCTTCTAATTTGGTAAAGGCAGAAGTAAAATATTCATTTGGTACTTCAGTACAGGTCAGGCAACTGCTGAACGTTTTTAGTTAGAAGATTAGCTTTAGGACGGAATCCACCTTTGCCTAGTTGGAGGGGCCTGTTGCTGACACTATGCCCACACCACAAGTCAAAGGCAGTATTCTGCCCCAATTCGCTATGCTATTTGGATTAAAGTTCAGTTGAGAGTCATTGATGCACTTATGAATGCAACCTAAATCAGGTCCAGGAGGTAGAGACAAGTGTGATTTCATCTTTGCTGTTTGTCTTGAATGAGAACTTCAAGACAGCTTCAACTAATTGATGTAGGCATCAAGAGACTATGCTACTACTGGAAGGCCCAACATCCACAAGCCTGGTGCCAGCTGATGAGAAAATCCAAACAGGCATAGAAGTTGTTGGGATGCTAGATGCAGATCAGATTTGAATGGAGTCTTCTCCCAGTATTGCTAAACCTGAAAGCATTGGTGCATGATGGTGAAGTGCAGTCAGATAGGGATAAGGAGTTCTGGAGATGACTAAGTTTTGTGAATCCAGGGAGTGCAACTGATGTGCGGAAGCCTACTCCAGCCCTGAAAGATAGTGAAGTGATATCCTGTCGGAAGCAGCAACTTAAGCAATGAGTGCTGTCAAACACATGACTCCTGGAGACTTTACTGACCTAAACGCCATTCTTGGCAATCTGTACCAGAGCCCGAATCCCACAGAAAGTACCAGCAGTGATAAGAGAAAGTCAACTGGGAGGCCTGAGGCAGATTTGAAATAGGGCCTCAGGCCCCATTTAAGAGAGTTTTGATAAAATAATGAAAGCTTTCTTATCCTCAGCCAAATCTATTGTCCCTATTCACTTTAAATGAAGGCCCCGTTTGTGGCCAACACAAGGTGGAGGATCACATATGCGTGCACAAAATCACAACACCAATTCACAGTATTTCTGTGGCTGGTTAGAAGTTTGCTGCGGACTCATTTCGAATTTTCACAGTGACCTCGCGTGAATAAAGTGTTTACATTGAAAATTTGACATACACAGAATATTGCATTAAAACTTTGATTTTATTTCAAAACAGTTTGTGTAAGACATAAATTTCAAATCCTGTAGCACCAATAGGTTACTGTAATGAACCTTCTCTCTGGCACATTTATGTAGATTACATTTTATAACAACAAACAAATACAGAGGATTTCTTTGCTGGTTTGGTGAAACAAAGCACTTTTTAATCATTGATGTTTTATAATCAATGATACTGAAATAGATTTGCAGCTTCACCATCAATGGAGAATGTGATTATTAACCTGTGGCAGTCTTCTTAAATACCTGCTATAAGAAGGATATTATTAAATTAGAGTGAAGAAAAAATTTACAAGGATGTTCCCAGGACTGGAGGGTTTTAGTTGTAAAGAGAGGCTGGATACGCTGGAACATTTTTTTCACTGGAGCCTAGGAGGTTAAGGGGTGACCTAATAGGGGCTAAAAAAATCGTGAGGTCATCGATAATGTGAATAGCAAGACTCTTTTCCCTACAGTGGAGGAGTTCAAAACGAGGAGGAGTGTTTCTAAGGTGAGAGAAGAAAGTTTTAAAAAGTTCATGAGGGGCAACTTTTTAACAAGCTTGTGGTATGTATGTGGAATGAACTACCAGGGAAAGTAGTAGATGTGGGTACAGTTACAACATTTAAATAGACATTTGGACATGTACATGAATAGGAAAGGTTTACAGGGATATGGGCAAAACGCAGGCAAATGTGACTAGTTTAATTTGGGAAGCTTGTTTGGCATGGATGAGTTAGACCGAAGGGTCTTTTTCCATACTGTATGACTCTATAACTTTATGACTTTGTGACACAGCAATTGAATAGACAGAGGTGCATACATGAGGATTGTGTTCTGGAACAATGCAATTCACAATACGATCAATAATCACATCATGGAAGTTGTTAGCAAATGTACATCAGGCCATCCGCACAGATGGTTAGGCTGTTATTGGTGTAATGGAAATAACTCCATTTATAAAAAGACACTGAGTATATGTCCTTGTTAGGTAGTTAGGAAAACTAATAAAATGTTATCATTTATCGCAAGAGAAATTGAATACAAAAGTCATACATGGCACTGGTGAAATCACATCTGGAGTACTATGTGCAGTATTAGTCACTAAAGAAGGATGTAAATGCATTGGAAGTAGTCAGACAATATTTAACAGAATAATACAATAGAAAGTGCTGGAGAAACTCAATGGTCTGGCAGCATTTGCAATGAGAGAAACAGAATTAATATTTCAAGTATAGTGACTCTTAAGAGGTGCTGCCAGACATGTTAAGTTTATAAAGCACTTTTTAAAACTTCATATCCCTAGCATTCATGGTACTTTGTTTATACCAGCATAATACCTGGAATGAATGAGTTGCCTTTATGTGGAAATGCACAGGCTAGGCATGTTCTGCTAGAGTCTAGAAGTGTAAAAGGCAATTTGATGTAAACATATAAGATCTTGAGGCATCTTGACAAAGTAGGTGTAGAGAAAATGTTTCTGCTAGTGGGAGAATTTAGAATGTGGGAGAATTAAATGTTTAAAAATCAAGAATTTACCCATTTAATACAGGGATGAGATTTTTTTTACAAAGAAGGCTCATGAGCCTACAGAATTCTCTTTTGAAAGGCAATAAAAACAAAATTGTTGAATATTTTTAAGGCTGATGTGGATTTATTCTTGATAAGCAAGTGGATGAAAGGTTAACAGGGATAAGTAGATTTGAGGTAACCATCAGATCAGCCATGATCTTATTAAATGGTAGACTAAGCTCGAGGGGCTAAATGGCTTACTCCTGCTCCTTAATCATGTAAATGTTTGACAGGTGCCTCACCAATTTAATGAAAGGTGTTTGAGCCTGGTAGATAGTGGGATGTCCTGAGAGCATGACAAGTAAAATACAGTATAACTGCAAGTTATCCAGCGCTCTTAAGAAAATTATGTTACAGTACAGTATTTTACTGTTACATTTCCACAAGAGGGCACAATTGATCAATTAAATGGTTATTGGAAAGAAACTAGCATTTGAAGTTAAAGCAAAATAACAAAGTTGAAACATCAGAATGGCTACATGGTCAAGCTTTCAATCACCATTTTCCAAAAGAGCAAATTCTTTAAAGAAATATTGACTTTGTCCTCATCAACCGTACATTTAAAATTACTGAATTTTATATGATGTTAAAAAATGACATTGTAAAATGTTGGATAGGGGCATTCCTCATAGAAGTTTGATTTATTTTCTGTTTGAATAGATGTCGATGATGGAGGAGATGAATGGGCAGATTTGTTTCAGGATTTTACTATATATGTATTAACATTTGACTAATAGGTAGTCAATACAAAGGGAAGACATATGAAGACTAGTCAACATTCCTGGAAGGAGATTTTTTGCACTTCATCTTTTGTTACGTTATTGACTTTAATATTCAGAACATGTGCTAATCTAGTAATGGTATTATTCAGATAGTATACCTTTAATATGTTCACTCCCACCATATCTATGCTCAATGATGCTCAAGGTTAGCTCAATGATGGCTATAATGGGAAGCTTGTTGCTTTCTTCTCTCTATGAATCGTTGTCTTGGAAACAGCTCAAGAGGATGCTTCCATCAGTTGTTATGGTTTTATTCAAGCATTGGAGAATTATGACGTTTATTTCCTATACATTATTGGTGAGCTGTTAAAGTTTCTGAGCAGTTTACAACCCCACGCTTGTATCTCACCTCTATATGTTTATCATTATTGATTCACCTGCCATTCACAAAGACGTGACCTTAAGTAGAAAAGCGCTTCAGTCACATGACCATAACTAGGCAGGTGCTATAATTGAGGCTTAGCTTTCAGTGCATGTTCACTCAGTGGTGCACTACTTAACTGCAATGTTGAGCTTGTAATATGCAGAATCAGTTTTTAAAGGTTTCTATCACTTCCCAACACTGAGAATTCAGCTTCAAAGTGAAGGAAAGTGACCTGCTCTAAATGTTCCAAACATGTTGATGGAGAAAACTACAGATGACCTGATCAGGGACATTTTCAAATACAGCATGTAGGAAACACCATAGTTTGAAACATGTTTCGGTGAAATGTAAAGTTTTGTAAAACAATAACCTGTCAATAAAGTCGCCATAGTCTTACCAGACCAGAGGGCTGCACTGTCATTAGAGAGAGACAACTGACAGTGATTTAACCTGAGGGACAACAATCCTCAGGCAAGGGGAGAGCTTGAGAAGGAGAATCCTTCATATTGAACTAAGCTAGTTCAGGATTTGAAGCCATGCTATTGGCATCATCCTGCATTGTAAACCAGTCATAAAACCAACTGAGCTAACCAACCCTCTGACCTAGCAATAGTCAATATCAGGATTGGTTGTATCTTGATATACTGCTCCCAATTATCAGTTTCATAAAATTGAGTCTGAGGTGAGAATGTTTAAATGGAACTGTTGTCCACTAAACTGCTAGTCCATCCCTTTTTCCAATCTAATTTATTATCTTATAGAAATGTGGATATTGTAAAAATTTCACAAGTGCTCAATTTCCTCAAACTAACATTCAGTTTGTACTACAATTCTCCTCACCATCCCAAATTGGTGGTTGCATTTTATGTCTTTCATATACTAGGTAATACAACCATTATTAACATGGTCTGTTGGATTAGTTTGATCATATGAAGTGGCCAGAGAGGAGCTTCAATTTTGTTCCTCCAAAGTGACCTTTTTTTCTGTGAGTCTTTAGCTCCTTCCAGCAGATTACAGGGCTGCTAGTAGGTAGAGGGTGTCCAACCCAGATGTTTTCTGCATCACCAAACTGTAGGATAGCTTGCTTCACCAGATGGTCTTTCGGTGTCTGAGTTCCACATTATTTGTGTATGTTGGTGCAGTATTCCTGCCTCTAGATGCACCAGAAGAATTCCTTTATAGATTGGTCTTGAAGGTAGCAATGCTATCCAATTTTCCTTAATGAGCTCTGTATTGATGTCAAACTTTGTCAATACTGCAGTGTAAGTGCAGATATTTACACCGGATTTTTCTGTAATCTGTCATGTGATTATTTAGATCTTTTATTTCCTAGATCTCTTTCAAAATGATAATTAATGATTATCACCTGCATGGATGCAATGGGCCAAATGGCCTATTTTTGTGCAGCAGGTCTCTATGACTAAAGAAATTCCCAGTGTCACCATTTCACAATTATAGGGTAGGAATGCCACAGTTATCTACAAGTTTCCATACCTCACAATTATATGATTGCTGATGAAGGGCTTATGCCCAAAACATTGATTCTCCTGCTCCTCGGGTGCTGCCTGACCTGCTGTGCTTTTCCAGCACCACACTCTCGACTCTGAGCTCTAGCATCTGCAGTCCTCACTTCCTCCTCACAATTACATGGCCCCATAGAGGCAACCTGGTTGGACACTTCTGCAAGAAAGGATTTTTTGGGGACTTTTGTTTACATTTAGGAAATAAAATGCGTATGTGTCATTGCTGTGGTATTACTTTTGTTTTTGTTAAACCTAAATTGCATTTGTTTTGTATCCTTCTCATTTTTCAGATCTCATTAGTTGTTAATGTTGCCAGTGAGTGTGGTTTCACAGAAAATCACTACAAAGACCTACAACAATTACAGCAGGAACTGGGACCAATGCATTTTAATGTCCTGGGATTCCCCTGTAATCAGTTTGGGAATCAAGAGCCAGGCTCTGACCAAGAGATTGAAAGGTTTGTGCGAAGGACTTATGGAGTTTCCTTTCCAATGTTCAGTAAGATCAATGTCAAAGGTCCTGGTGCAAATGCAGCATTCAAATATTTAACAGGTAAGAATGAGATTTTTCAAAATTTAGGAATGACTATTCACTTGAATATAAAATAGATTATCAAAAGAATCTACCTGCACTATACAAAACATGCAGAAGTTTCTCTGAAATAAGAAGACATCAGAATTCATAATGCAAATTTCCAGTAACATTTTGCTAGTTTCCTAATTATCTAAATATTTAACATGGTTCTGGTTAATCTGAATGCTTGTTGGTAATATTTTGTGTTTTGTTGACAGTCCCAAACATCAGAATCTCTGGTACCTTGCTCATGTGATCCTTTTCTCATCTGTGAGTCGAGACTAAATATCAGGAAGCCCTGTAACTCTGTAGAGTATTCCAACAGAAATATTATCTTGTATCTTGTATAATGTTTATGCAAGAGGCATATTTCTATTCTGCGGGACTTCATGTAAGATAGCTGCTCTCCATTCCAAAACTTGAAAGTCTGGCTTGTAAGATTTCAATTCAATTGGGCTCAATCCCAGCCCCTTACAGTATTCTGTTTTAGTAATGTTTCATGTAGCTGGCTTAAATTCCTAGTTTTATGAAGCACCAAACGTACGTGTGGATAGAAATGTTAAATTAAAGCAAAACATATTACACAACTGGATACAAGATAAGAGAAAAGGTATGTTAATAATTTTGGGTTGGGTTGAGACTCAATCAGAATTGGAGCGAGGAGGTAGGTAAGCCTTATTGTAGGATTGATCAAACAGGGAGAGGGGAAAAGGTGAACCAGTACTGACACAAAAGAACTAGGCAGTTTCTTAGTTTACTTGTGAGGTGGAGAGTTCTGGTGCATGCACTTAGACTATTTCAATATAATAAGGATGCATGACAGTCCTTCAGAATAGAGGTATTAAATTGAAATCTGAATGACAGGAAGTCAGATCAAGAGCTAAAGTTAACAAATCAACAGAAATTCCTCTGACTTTGAATGAGAATATTTGCCCAGCAGATATATATGTTGATGTTTTAGATGTACATTGTAATTATTGGTGAAAAACCTTTGTACTCTGAGGTGCATGCATTTAGACTATTTCAATATAATAAGGAAGCATGACAGTCCTTCAGAATAGAGGTATTAAATTGAAATCTGAATGACAGGAAGTCCACATAGATCACATCAACCTCTCTGCCCTCATCAATCCTCTTCATTACTTCATCAAAAAACTCAATTAAGTTAATGAGACTCAATTTTGCATGCACAAAACCATGTTGACTATCCCTAATCAGTCCTTGCCTTTCCAAATACATGTAAATCCTATCCCTCAGGCTTCCCTTTAACAACCTGCCCACCATAGAATTCTAGGGCATACCTGATCAGGTGCCAGGGATTTATCCACCTTTATGTGTTCTAAGACATCCAGCACTTCCTCCTCTGTGATATGGACATTTTTCAAGATGTCGCCATTTATTTCCCAACATACTGTATTTTCCATATCTTTCTCCACAGTAAACATGGCTGCAAAGTACCCGTTCAGTATATCTGACATTTCCTGCGGTTTCACCCATCAGCATTGCTGATCTTTAAGGAGCCCTATTCTCTACCTAGTTACCCTTTCATTCTTAATGTATTTGTAGAATCCCTTCAAATTCCCCTTAACCCTATTTGTCAAAGCTATCTGATGTCCCCTTTTTGCACTCCTGATTTCCCAACTAAGTATACTCCTATTGCCTTTATGCTGTTCTAGGGATTCATTCGATCTCTGCAGTCTATACCTGATTTATGCTTCCTTCTTATTCTTAATCAAAACCTCAATTTCTCTCATAATCCAGCATTTCCTGCACCTACCAGCCTTGCCCTTCATCTTAACAGGAACATATTTTCTATGGACTCTTGTTATCTCATTTTTGAAGACTTCCCATTTTCCAGCCATCACTTTACCTGCAAACATCCATCCCCAATGAACTTTTGAAAATTCTTGCCTAATACTATCAAAATTGGTCTTCCTCCAATTTAGAACTTTAACTTTTAGATCCAGTCTACCAATTTCCATCACTATTTTAAAACTAATAGAATTATGTGGTCGCTGGCCCCAAACTGCTCCCTCACTGACACCTCAGACACCTCAGTCACCTTTTTTTCCCAAGAATAGGTCATGTTTTGCACCTTCTGTAGTAGGTTGGTCCACATACTGAATAAGAAAATGTTCTTGTACTCACTTAACAAATTCCTTTCCATCCAAGCACTTAACACTATGGCAGTCCCAGTCTATATTTGGAAAGTTAAGATCCCCAACCATAATCACCCTATGATTCTCACAGATAACTGAGATCCCCTTACAAATTTATTTCTCAATTTTTCACTGATGATTAGAGGGTCTATAGTGCAACCCCAATAAAGTGATCATCACTTTCTTATTTCTCAGTTCCACCTAACTAACTTCCCTGGATGTATTCCCAAGAATATCCTCCCTAAGTGGAGTCATAATGTTATCCCTAATCAAAAACACAACTCCCCCTCCCCTCTTGACCCCCCTCTTTCTACCCTTCCTACAGCATCTATATCCTGGAACAATAAGCTGCCAGTCCTGTCCACCCCTGAGCCACGTCTCTGTAATTGCTATGATATCCCAGTCCCGTGTCCCCAACCATGCCGAGTTCATCAGTCTTACCTGTTAGGCCTCTTTCAATCATGTGAATGTGTACAGCGATTAATCACCCTTAGTAAACAAATTGCAAAATAAAACTTATTATCAATCAAGGAGGAAGTGAGGGCTGCAGATGCTGGAGATCAGAGTCGAGAGTGTGGTGCTGGAAAAGCACGGCCAGTCAGGCAGCAATCTCTTGCTCCTTGGACGCTGCCTCGGATGCACGGATGATTAGTCATAAGTTTTATTTTGCAATTTGTTTACTAAAGGTGATTAATCACTAAACACATTGACATGAGATTGCCAAAGCACTTTTAACAAAGGAGCAACGTTTAATGCAAAAAAAGGTTGTAAGATAATTTGAAAAGATCTTAATCAGCAAAAAGGAAAATTCAACTCTTTTCCCAGCAATATTGTTTACAGATACTCAACCCTGGTGAGGTATCATTTGCACCTTAAATCTTTAATTTTTTATCAACTTGTGTTAACTTGTATCAATTTGTCCATAAGTATTTACTTTCAGACTTCCTGTCCATTCACCAGGTTTGATTTTTTCTGGGGGTCCTGAAGATACATAGACACCAGCTAATTCACTGAAGTTTCCTAACTGAACTCTGTCTATTTGAATGGCTAAACAAAATAGTTTAAGATTTATTTCTAGCTTTGATAGTCTGGCGTCTGCTTTCCACTTCTGCTAGCATGAAGATTGTCACAAATTAAAAACTACTCTTCGGTGATATGAATATTTTTTCAACTGAAGCCTTGTCTCTCTCTGTCTTTTTATCTGTTATAAAAATTCTACTTTGTCAACATTTTCACCAATTAATTCATCAAGCAACTTGCTAGTCGTCTAACCTAATTTTTTTTTGGAAAGACTATTTTGAAATCCCTTCAGAAAAAAATTACTTTCAAGAAAGACAAATTCTCTTCATTGAGCTAAAGCTAAAACAAAAAATTACTTCCTCCTTAGAATTCACATTCCCAAATGATAACAATATTGTTTAAACTTGTATCGCATTAGAGTTGTCCACATTGCAGGAGCAAAGAAGAAAATGAAGGGAATTAAAACTGGTCTTGTGTAAAACAAAATAGGGATGGACTAAAAAGTGAAACATGGAAACATAGCACTTGCTAATCAAGAAAATAAAGTTTATTAAGTTCACTTTCTACCATCCTCAAAGTCATGCAGCAATAATAAAATTGTTCTTTAATCATTACAATCAATCTCTCAATTAGTCTATAGCAGACACAAGGTGAAGAACTATGTTACACATACTGTACTGTACTGGGGATGTATTTTGTGCAAAAGAACCCCAAAATATCTGACATCTGCTAACTCCATGAAGCTATTTGGGAATGAACCAAATTGTTTGTAGTCTTGCCATCATGTTTGACCCTGAATTGAACTTCTAACTCGATAACTTTTCCATCATCAAGGTCGCTCCATCTTTGTAACGCTGCCCATCACCACTGTTGTTGGTGTTAACTGCTGCAGAAACACTCCTCCATGCCTTCGTTACCTCTAGTCTTGACAGTGTTTTGTTGATGGCCTCCACCTTCTCCCCTCCTTGAACCTACTTTCATATAAAATGACGCTACCCTATCCTAACGTGCACTAAATTCCATTCACTCATCACTCATGACTTGCAGTTGTTTCCAAATCTGGCAGCAGGGTCAATTTTAAAATTCTCATTCTTGTTTTCAAATACCTTCATGACATTACCCCTCAGCTTAGTAACCTTCTCCAATCTTACAACTGACTGTATCCCTGCTGACCAGTTCTGGTCCCTTGCACATCTCCAGCCCTAAGATTGTGTCTTCAACTGCCTTGGGCCAAAGTTCCAGCATTCCCTCCATAGGTATCACTACCTCTTTGTCTCTCTTTCTTTAAGATATTCCTCGAAACATACTTGATTACGTTATTTTGACCAGGACACTCCTTGATATCTGCCCTATCAGTTTACTATCGATCATTAGTAAAGTGATGGAAGGTGTCATCAACAGTGCTATCAAGCAGCATCTGCTCAGCAATAACCTGCTCAGTAACACCAGTTTGGGTTCCTCCAGGGCTATTCAACTCCTAACTTCATTACAGCCTTGGTGTAAACATGAACAAAAGAGCTGAATTCCAGAGGTGAGGTAAGCGTGACAGCCTTTGACATCAAGGCTGCATTCAACTGAGTGTGCCATTATGGAACGCTAGCAAAACTGGAAGCAATGGATACCGGGGGAAAATTTCCAGTGGTTAGAGTCATACCTGACACATAGGAAGGTGGATTAGTGGTGCTGGAAGAGCACAGCAATTCAGGCAGCATCCGAGGACAGGCAAAATCGACGTTTCGGGCAAAAGCCCTTCATCAGGAATAAAGGCAGAGAGCCTGAAGCATGGAGAGATAAGCTAGAGGAGGGTGGGGGTGGGGAGAGAGTAGCATAGAGTACAATAGGTAGGTGGGGAAGGAGATGAAGGTGATAGGTCAGGGAAGAGAGGGTGGAGTGGATAGGTGGAAAAGGAGCTGGGCAGGTCGGACAAGTCCGGACAGGTCGAGTTACTGGAGGTTAGAAACTAGGATGAGGTGGGGGAAGGGGAAATGAGGAAACTGTTGAAATCCACATTGATGCCCTGGGGTTGAAGTGTCTCGGATGCTGCCTGAATTGCTGTGCTCTTCCAGCACCACTAATCCAGAATCTGGTTTCCAGCATCTGCAGTCATTGTTTTTACCTCATAGGAAGGTGGTCATGGTACTCAGCTCCAGGACATCTCTGCAGGAGTTCCTCAGGGTAATGTTCTAGGCCCAAACAGCCACATAAGTGGCTGCTTCATCAATGACCTTCATTATAAAGTCAGAAGTGGGATGTTCGCTGATGATTGCATAATGTTCAGCATCATTCACAACTCCATTGATAATAAAGCAGTTTGTGTCCAAATGCAACAAGATCTGGACAATATCCAGCCTTGGGTGACAAGTGGCAAGTTACAATCATGCCACACAAATGCCAGGCTGTGACCATCCCCAACAAGAGACAATCTAACCACTGTCCCTTTACATTCAGTGATGTTACCATCACTGAATCCCACACCATCAACATCCTGGAAGTTATCATTGATCAAAAACTCAACTGGACTCACCACATAAAGCAATGGCTACAGGAACAGGCCAGAAGCTACGAATACTGTGGTAAGTAACTCACCTCCTGACTCCCAAAGCCTGTTCACCATCTAAATAAGTCAGGACTGTGATGGAATACTCCCCACTTGCCTGGATGAGTGCAGCCCCACAACACTCAAGAAGCTTGACACCATCCAGAACAAAGTAGCCTGCTTGATTGACACTGTATCCATGAGCATCCATTCCTTCCACTACCAACATTCAGTAGCAGCAGTGTGTACTGTCTGTAAGATGCACAGCAGAGATACACCAAAGATCCTCAGACAGCACCTTCCAAACCCACAATGACTTCCATCTAGAAGGACAAGGGCAGCAGATATATGGGAACACTGTCTCTTTAAAGTTCCTCTCCAAGCCATACACCATCCTGACTTGGAAATATGTCGGCATTCCTTCACTGTCACGAGGTCAAAATCCTGGAATTCACTCCCTAATGACATTGTGGATCAACTCATAGCAGGTGGACTGTTGTGGTTCAAAAAGGCAGCTCATCGCCACCCTCTCAAGTGCAACTAGGGATGGGCAATAAAAGATGGTCAGCCAGTGATGGCTACTTTCCACAAAACAAATAGGTAAAGTTTTAAAAATCTTAATTGGCTCAGTGTCAAACTTGTGATCTTTAAGAAGTGTATTTTGTCCTGGGTTTTTTTTGGAGAGATTTTAAGCAATAGGGGCTATGATGTCTATTCAAAGTCAATAAAGTGAAGACCTTGTGAGGCCTTGGGTTTCTTTTTTAAGTTAGAACTATAGAAGCAGCCTGAATGGATGGCATCATGTTCCCACAGAATCAGGGTTTTAGTTTAGCTTTCAGTAGTTGCTGAGATTTTGAAGCTGATTGTGTAAGTTGCTGTATCTTTCTCTCTGCTACAGCTAACAGCTGGAGTTCTCTCTGCTGCCAGTATTGCATATGAGAAAATCTGTTTTACTGACTTTGCATTTGCCATGAGTGTGCTTATGGGATGTTACTGTGTTAGAACAATTGCTGTTTAATAGTTAAATAATCTATTACTCTGTTAAGTTTTCCAATCGAGTTAAAGTTATGCTAATTTTTTTTGTTTGTATTTTAACTGGGGGTAAGAATAAAGTGTGTTTTGCTTACAAACTGGAATACAGAACTTTTAAATAAGATAAAATTTACAGTCGAGGCTATCTCCTTGATATATTTGCAGAGGGTTTGGTCTGGTCTATAACAAACTTTACTTCATTGCAGGTCATATATAAATGCCAATTTTTAAAAATTGAAAACTACCATACAACATTTTTGTCAAAATTTGGGTACGGTAAATGTGAAGATTATTACCTTAGTCGTAAGAAAAATTGTTTGTGCATTTAATTGTAGACTCGTCTGGAAAGGAACCAAACTGGAATTTCTGGAAGTATCTTGTGGATGCAAATGGTGAAGTGGTGGATGTTTGGGAAACATCTGTTTCAGTTGCAGAAATAAAGCCAAAAATTGCAACGTTAGTGAGGCAACTCATCGTGAAACGAAAAGACGAATTGTAATTTAACTACAAACTCTGTGATATATAATGCTACCTTTTTCAAGTTTACACCACTTTTTAACAATTTTTTTTGTGTTAGCATTTCTATCCTGTGAAGTCCACTAATTCATTCCTTGTGACACCATATTTTCTTCGGCTTGGTTATGTCTTCCTACTGCAATAAAAATGGTTGAAGAAGTGGAACAAACTGTATATAATTTATTCACCTTTTATTGAGATAGAACTCGTTTATTTTATGCTCTAAATACAAATGAATATATACATAAAATTAGAATTATAATGAATAAGATACACCAAGACTTCATTCACTGTTTACACTGTTTTGCAGTTTTCACGTTTTCTTTTAAATAACTTTTCTGCTATTATCCTTTATACTTTCCAAGTAAAATTTAGGTTAGTGGTTTGTTTACTTTCATCAAACTAAACAAACTAGATTTTTTTTTAAAGACAGGAAAAGATGTTTTATTGTAGATTTAAAAACTTCCTAAAATGAAATCTCACAGTATAATATTATTACTGTATTTGAAAGGTGGAATGGGAAATGGCAAATGTAGTTTTAACACAGAATCTTAATAGCTGCCTGTCTAAAACAGTTGGAAAATGGCAGCTGGTTGGGGATGGAATTCCTGCTGGCAAAAAAGTTAAATGAATAGTTCAGGGTGGCCTTTGACAAAGAAAGGGGCACTTTGGAGGAGCAGAAAACAAATTTTCCTTGTTGGGTCGAGATAAATCTTAAGTATTTTCTTCTCATTGTTTTATCACTTGTGAGGAAGCTACCAAAACTTGCCTTGTGAGGTCAGAAAAAAAAAATCTATTTGGGCCCTGTGATGCCAATGGACCCAGATGAAATCAGTGTACTTCAGGAAAACTCCACGAGATTAGGACAGCTGCTTCTGAGAAGAGTGTCTTAAAATCAGGGTCACAGTAAATCCAGGTAGGAAATTGGTGAATAAGGCACTTGAGACACCTTTAACCGTGTATCAGTTTCAGATAAGGTTAAAGTGCCCCGTTTTTGCTCACTATATGTCTCATTATTAGTACATGGCAAATCTGAAGAGTATGAATGTTACATTTCTAATGCAATGAAACGTATATCGGGGAATGCCCTGTTCAAATACATTTTAATGGAAAGATGGAGTGACCTCAAGATTGTCCCTGTTCCGAGTTACACAATGGTGAATATGCTTTGCATGCACATGTTGTTTATGTTTCTGTAATGATTGTACAGACTTAATTGAAAGCATATCCAACCTTGACAGGCTTCTACCTAGAGAGATGGTGCTTTATGAATCAACAGTTCCCTATATTTAATTTTCTATCTAGTTCTTTCTTTATGAGGTCCAACAACTAAGATGTACCTTCTGTTATTATCACTAATGAGACCACAAAATTTATATTAATGTATGACTAGGGGCCTGTACGGCACTGTAACGTTTTATGTTCTGTGTCCTACAGGGAGATGCCAAATAGGCTGGGGCTGTTTTCCCTGGAGCATCAGAGGCTGAGGGGTGACCTTATAAAGGTTTATAAAATTATGAGGGCCATGGATAGTGTAAATAGACAAGGTGTTTTGCTTGGAGTGGGGGAGTCCAGAACTAGAGGTATATGTTTAAAGTGAGAGGGAAAAGACTTAAAAGAACCTGAGGTGCAACCTTTTCACACAGAGAGTGGTGTGTGTATGGAATGAGCTGCCAGAGGAAGTGGTGGAGGCTGGTACAATTATAGCATCTAAAAGGCATCTGGATGAATATATGAATAGGAAGGGTTTAGAAGTGCTGGCAAATGGGACTAGATTAGGTTAGGATATGTACTCAGCATTGACGATTGATCCGAAGAGTCTCTTTCTGTGCTGTATATCTCTATAACACTATGACTCCAAGTGAATTGGCAAATTAGGTTAAAGTATAAGTCAATAGAGATGCAACAGTAGACATAAGACATAGGAACATTTAAGGGAATATTTCAGAACACACAGACAGATGCATTCCAATGAGTAAGAAAAATTGGAAGTAATTAATCCCAGATCAATTAACTGGAAAGGTATAAATAGAAAATGGATAGGACGTGTGTGGAAGTAGTTGTCAGACCAAGTATTTAGTAAGGAGAAAGTGAGGTCTGCAGATGCTGGAGATCAGAGCTGTAAATGTGTTGCTGGAAAAGCACAGCAGGTCAGGCAGCATCCAGGGAACAGGAGAATTGACGTTTCGGGCATAAGCCCTTCTTCAGACATAAGCCCTGAAGAAGGGCTTATGCCTGAAACGTCGATTCTCCTGTTCCCTGGATGCTGCCTGACCTGCTGCGCTTTTCCAGCAACACATTTTCAGCAAGTATTTAGTAAATCTACCCAAAAGAAAAATGCTTTAATTTCTATCAATGTGGTAGAATCTAGCTTTACACCCCATGGTCAGTACTAAATTATGATACCAAATTTATATATTGTGAGGAGAATAGTCATAGAGTCACTTGGAACTGAAGGAGATCATTCTGTCCATTAAGTTCATGCTGGCTCACTGTAGAGCAATCTAGTCAATCCCATGTGCTCATTCTATTCTCGTACCTCTGCATGTTTAGTTTCTTTTATTTCACATTCAATTGCACATCCCGTTTCCTTTTAAAATCCACCTATCACTATCATCCTCAAACGTAGTGAGTTCAATGTCTTTGCCACTTGCTGTACAAGAAAAAGGTTCTTCCTCACACCCTATCTGCATCTTTTGCCCAAAAAGTTAACTGCTGAAACATTAACATTAGTCAAAGCCACTTTAGTAAAGGCAGCTCTAGTCTTTGTACCATGTGTGAATGAAAGCATCTGTAAATGAATGGAAAGGTTAACGTTTTATTTCTGTTTTTTTAGATTGGTTTGTGTTTTCATTTCAAATATTTATAACTGTAATTATCAAACATTTTATGAATCTTGCTTAAGATACAAATATCATCCCTTCTTCCTTCATGAAAAACTTTATTCTTAGTTATTTAAATCATGACAGATGGAACACAGTGTGGGAAAGTGTGCGGTTATGCACTTTGTTTCAGAAAAATGATGGATTTGGCACAATTACAATGTTTAAAAGACATTTGGGTAAGTACATGAATAGGAAAGGTTTGGAGAGATATGGGCCAACAGCATTCAGGTGGGACTAGTTTACTTTGGGATAATGGTTGGATTGGACTGATGGACACAAGGGTTTGTTTCTGTGCTGATTGACTCTATGAAGAGGGGAGGGAAGAAATGCAGATGTTGAAGTACTTTTGGAATGTTATTGGTACTCTATATTTACCCTTGACTAATGCAGCTAACACTATGGGTAATTTAGTAGGGCCAATTCACCTGGTCTGCACATCTTTGGATTGTAGGAGGAAACTCACGCAGACACAGGGAGTATGTGTAAACTCCACACACACTCACTCGAGATGGGAATTGAAACCAGGTCCCTGGTGCTGTCAGGCAGCAGTGCTAAGCACTGAGCTGCCCTTTTCTTTTCACAGATGCTGCCAGACCTGCTGAGCTTTCTAGCAATCCTCTGTTTTTGTTTCTGAAGTTGGTGGGGTTGTGGGCAGGAGCGAGCTGGGGTTTGTATGAACATACATGGCCAACCTATTCTCAGAAGTGGAAAAAGAGATGTTGCGGAAGGGAAGGAAGGGGTCAAGGATGGACCAGGTGAAGGTGTAAGCAGGGTGAAAATTGGAAGCAAATTGATAAACTTTTCCAATTCTAAAAGAGAGCAGGAAGTAGCGTCAATGATGTCATTGATGTAGCAGAAATAAAGTTGTGGGTGGGGGCCAGTTCGACTGGAACAAGGAATTACCCCACAAAGTGACTGTTATAACTGGGGCCAACATCACTTCCCACTGCTACTCCTTTGACCTGAAGAAAGTGAGCGGAAGAGCTTGGCCAGGCGGAGGGTGGTTAGTACAGACCTCCTTTCCCGGAAAAAGCCGATACCGTCTTGATGGGGGATGGATGTGAAAACGGAATTAGAGTACCCTGCTGACATGAGTTGACCCTTTAGGACCAATAACATTATTTTGGCGTGAAACACTGCAGCGCGAATCCTTACTGGAGCTATCCTGTTTTTTGAGATTGGAAGTCTTGGCTCTCAGTCAGAGAGCTGGTGCAGAGTGAATGGGCCGAACAGGCTCCTCCTAAACTTCTGTCTCTGTGATACGGTGCGAACCCCCTAACGCCAAAGGGTTGCTCAGAGTAATCAAACCTGTTCTGTGATTCCGCAGCTGGATTTGTATCTGATTGCTGAGCCTGAGCCTCTTCTTGTTTAGCGCATCACTGCGGTGGGACTCGCTTCTCTTTGCGCTTGGAATTAACCCCTGGCTCCCCTGAAGCTTCTTCCCTCGCCCCTCCTCTCCCATTCGCATTGAGGCGGTTTGGTTTTGAGACAACCTGCCGGTTCCGTGTGTCTGGGTCCGCATGGGTGCGGACTGCAGCGGGTATTAGACCTCCTGCAATGCTGTCGTTCCCCATCTTCACATGTCCCAAAACCCGGCAGCGACCCAGGCGCCAACTATCGCTGTGGTTTTAATGATATCAAATACTGCTGTGATGATCCTAACAGTTTCTTCCCTTATGAGTACAGCTACATGTGGTAGTTGAGAGGCCCGCCAAGCGGCTTCAATGTATCTTTACAAAGTGATAGCGTAAAACAAAAACTGAAAAAAAGTCCTTAATACATTGATAGCGAAATTTAGTAAGAAGCTCCCCAAATAAATCATCTCGGCAATCTCGGTTAAATGAAGGCGAACTCTTTTTTGCTTTGCTTAATGTTCGCTCTTTAAATAAGGTGTGAATTCAATGTAGAAGTAATTCTTTTGAGCTTTACCAGTGGATTCACAGAACGATATCTGTGAGTTAATTCAAACAGGAAATAAGGCATTGTACTGACTTCACCTCCATTACTCTGAACACGATTCGTTGAAGTCTGTTTTGCACAGAAGTTAGAACCGGAAGTGTAAATCCCGCTGGGATATCGAGAGTATCCTGTAAGTAATATCTTGCAGGTTATCCTTGAAGAATAACGTGGACATGCTGCGTTTGTATTTGTGATTGCTACTGATGGGGAAATGATCGCTGCCCGGCCACTCCGGTGGTTAGAATTCCTCTAACAATAGTACTTTCCACATGATTTGGAGACTCCAGTATTGGACTGGGATGTACAAAACTAAAAATCACATAACACCAGGTTATAGTCCAACAGGTTTATTTGGAAGCACTAGCTTTCAGAGCACTGCTCCTTCATCAGGTGATTGTGAAGAATAAGATTGTAAGACACTGAATTTATAGCAAAAGTTGACAGTGTGATGTACCTGAAATTATATATCGAAAAAAACCCCGGATTGTTTGTTAAGTTGCTCATCTTTTAGAATGACCATGTTGGTTTCGGTTCTTTCATATGTAAATCGCAAAACTTTTTTAAAAAGTTACATTCTCAAGTGAACTTTAACAATTGGTGTCATGTCAGCCCAGATAAGGTATTGAAGGTAAAAACAATGACTGCAGATGCTGGAAACCAGATTCTGGATCAGTGGTGCTGGAAGAGCACAGCAGTTCAGGCAGCATCTAAGGAGCTTCAAAATCGACGTTTCGGGCAAAAGCCCTTCATCAGGAATAAAGGCAGTGAGCCTGAAGCGTGGAGAGATAAGCTAGAGGAGGGTGGGGGTGGGGAGAAAGTAGCATAGAGTACAATGGGTGAGTGGGGGAG
>NC_057720.1:41496684-41503525 GCF_004010195.1 Chiloscyllium plagiosum | reverse complement strand
TGGGGTCTGAGGGCGGAGGTGTGAGATGTGGACGAGATGCTTTGGAGGGCATCTTTAACCACGTGGGAAGGGAAATTGCGGTCTCTAAAGAAGGAGGCCATCTGGTGTGTTCTGTAGTGGAACTGGTCCTCCTGGGAGCAGATATGGCGGAGGCAGAGGAATTGGGAATACCTTTTTGCAAGAGGTAGGGTGGGAAGAGGTGTAATCCAGATAGGTGTTGGAGTCAGTGGGTTTGTAAAAAATGTCAGTGTCAAGTCAGTCATCATTAATGGAGATGGAGAGGTCCAGGAAGGGGAGGGAGGTGTCAGGGATGGTCCAGGTAAATTTAAGGTCAGGGTGGAATGTATTGGTGAAGTTGATGAAGGTTGAGCAATTCATCAACTTCACCAACACATTCTACCCTGACCTTAAATTTACCTGGACCATCTCTGACACCTCCCTCCCCTTTCTGGTATACAAGGGATCCAAAATAATGCTGTTCCAAGACTTCCCTCCAGTTGTGATACGCAAGAGGAAGGCATTTGATGAGGTAAAGAAGCATCTGAGGGATTTACATATTCAGTATGCCATGAGATACCTGGCAACGCTGCTCTTCAGTCACGGAGAGTCTGTGTATAACTTCGGATCATCGGAAAAAGCAAAAGAATTTTTGAATGCTCTCAAATAGACTGAAGGACATGAACTATATGGACAACTATTTTATTTTAGCCCTTTTTTCCTCCACCTTTCCCCTTTCTCTTTTTCATCCTTCCTTGGGGGAGTTCTTTCTTTTAACTCTTGTTTATAACTTGCTTGTTGGTTGTTTGGGGATATTTTTGAGTTTTCCTTTAATATTTGCTGGGATTATACTTTTATATATTTCATGTTGCTGCTTTGTTAAGAATGCCTAGGGTAATAATAAGAAGGGGGGCAGGTTGGTAGCCCACTTTTAATTTCTGAATTATAAGATGTTTGTTAACCTTACTTTGCGATGTCTGGGCCGAGGTCATGCCTCTAGCTGGAAGAAGTTATGGTGGGATTATTGGATGGTAGGAGTGCCCCCTGTGGATAAGGGGAAAGTCTCCTTTTAATTATATCTTAAGTTATTATTTGTTAGGAGCAGTTCTTAGTAGCTTTGATTTAGTTGTTTCAAAGGTTGTATTTTTAAATTTATGCAAATTGTTTACGGTCTATACTCAATGCTTTTTGAGTGGGGTTCTTCCTCCTGGGGGGGTCTCGGACTTTCTCGTACGATCATGGCTAGCCATTCGTTTAGGTGGTGCACCTGGAGGGAGGAAAAAGGAAAAAAATACTATCAAGTCTAAAAAAAGAGAGGGTCGATGTAGCCCTTTAACAGGTGACACAACTACTTGATAAGGAGCATTTGAAGCTGCAGCAGGGAGGATTTGGTGAGGTGTTCTTTTCATCTTTCAGTTCGAAAAGTAGCAGAGTGGCCATTCTTATCCGGAAGAATCTTCCGTTCCAAATATTAAGACAGCTAAGAGATGAGTCCGGACAGTATATATTACTTAAAGCTCTAAAATATGGAGAGGAGTATGGGATTTTGAATATACAGTTTATTGCACCCCAGCACATCCTTTTAAATTTGTAACAGATGCGCTCCCCAGGAGGTAGCAAAAGCAGAGTCTTCAAACTTATTCAAGGTTGAGTTAGGTTTTCGATACTCAAGGAAGTCAAGGGTTATAGGGAATGCACGGGAAGTGAAGCTTAGACCAAAACCAGATCAGCCATGATCTTAGTCAAAGAGTGTGGCGCTGGAAAAGCACAGCCGGTCAGGCAGTATCCTGATGAAGGGCTTATGCCTGAAATCTCCTGCACCTCAGATCTACCTGACCGGCTGTGCTTTTCCAGCGCCACACTCTTCGACTCTGATCTCTGGCACCTGCAGTCCTCACTTTCTCCCAGCCTTGATCTTATTCAATGATGGAGCAGGTTTGAAGGACCAAATGGCATACCTTTGCTCCTAAGTCCTTTGTTTCCATATCATACACAATGTGGATCTGCCCCAATACCCAACACATTGTAGCATGGCTATCACAAGAGTCATAGAGCCATACAGTATTGAAACAGACCCTTCAGTCCTACCAGTCCTTGCCGACCATAATCCCAAAATAAAAAGTCCCACACACCTGCGCTTGGCCCATATCCCTCCAAACATTTCTTATTCATGTACTTATTCAAAAGTCTTTAAAAGTTTGCTACTATACCTACATCCACCACTTGCTTTGGAAACTCATTTCATGCACAAATTACACTCTGTGTAAAAAAATTGCCCTTCATGTCTTAGAGTCACAGAGTCATAGAGATGTACAGCATGGAAACAGATCCTTCAATCCAACTCGTCCAAGCTGACCACATATCCTAAATTAATCTAGTCCCATTTGCCAGCATGTGTCCCATTTCCCTTTAAACCTTTCCTATTCATAAACCCATCCAGATGCCTTTTAAATGCTGTAATTGTACCAGCCTCCTCCACATTCTCTGGCAGGTCATTTCATACTCGCTCCACCCTCTGTGTGAAAAAGTTGCACCTTATGTCTATTCTAAATCTTTCCCCTCTCACTCTAAATTTATGCCCTCTAGTTCTGGACTCCACCACCCCAGGGAAAAGACCTTGTCTATTTACCCTATCCATGCCCCTCATGATTTTATAAGGTCACCCCTCAGCCTCTGACACTCCAGGGAAACAGTCCCATCCTATTCAGCCTCTCTCTATGGCTCAAACCCTCCAATCCTGGCAATCCTTGTAAATCTTCTTAAAATCATTTTCCTCATAACATTTCAGAAGTACTTAGATGTGCACTTGTGATGCCAATATATACAAAGCTATTGGCCAAGAGCTGGAAAATGGATTAGAATAGTTAAGTTTTGTTTTTGACTGGCACAGACTCGATAGGCCAAAGGACCTTGTTTCTGTGCTGTTGATCTCCATGATTCTATGACTTGAAAGTGCAGTTGGAAAATATATTTCCTGGCAGTGGTAATATTGCTAATAGCGCAGTTCTAGAGTCAGTGGCAAATATCAGCTTGGATCTTTTAATGGCATCAACGCCAGTGCCAACAGTGTTATTAAACTGAGACTGGCATAATAAGAGAGACCATAAGGTCCTTGCAGGATAAGACTGAGCCCAGTTGAGATGAGATGAAAACAGCCATGTAGAGGAGTCATGGGAAGTGATTGTTCTCCTAATTCTAATGTAAACACTTTTTTTGCTCCATTATAAGATAAAATTGTTCCTTTTTTGTCTATTAATGTATGCAGCAGATGCAATTGTTGTCCTCCACGTAATAGATACTTGTCTGTAAATATTTCCCCTTTTTTGCATATAGAGGGTAGTGCATTTTTCTGTTTTGAAATGTTTAGATGGAAATGATAGCACCCCCTCCCCCCCCATGTTTTAGTACAGGGTAGTAGTGATTTTCGTTTTGCATTATAATTAAAACTGCTAGTAGATTTTTTTCTCCATGTCAAAAGTAGCTTATTAAATCTGCACCAACAATTAATATTTTTGATATCTATCAACATGTATTAATGTTTAAAACGTACCTGACATCAGTTACACAAATAATAGGAAAAAAATCTTATGAGTACAAAGTAGGAATCATAGACATATTCCAAATAATGCCTCAGTACATTTAAGCATTTTTATCACAAGAGGCACTGTATATTTGACCATGTGGGGAAACACCTGATTACGTAGAATCAAAATAGTGTGGCATGGTGGCTCAGTGGTTAACACTACGGCCTCACAGTTCCAGGGACCCAGGTTTGATTCCAGTCTCGGGTGACTGTCTGTGTGGAGTTTGCACGTTCTCCCCATGTCTGTGTGGGTTTCCTCTGGGTGCTTTGGTTTTCTCCCACAATCCAAAGATGTGCAGGTCAGGTGAATTGGCCATGCTAAATTGCCCAAAGTGTGAGGTGCATTAGTCAGAGGGAAATGGGTCTGGGTGGGTTACTCTTCCTAAGATCAATTTGGGCAGAAGGGTTTGTTTCCACACTGTAGGGAATCTAATCTAATCAAAAGCCATTGAACAAAACTTCTTAACTTTTATATTTTCCAGGTCTGGTCTGACACAGTGTGGTGTAAAATTATGTCCCAATACATGTGTGAATCATAATGTAACACATGTATTGGGCCAAGCAGTGGAATGTGGTGAAACGGTTAAAAATTATGTCCCAATACATGTGTGAATCTAACCGGAATGGAGGTGTTGCTTAGTCCCGTGTGAATCTTATTACACACCTCCCCGTGTGAATCTTCTTATCTGTATGTAACCAGAATGGAATGTGTTTTTTAGCCTTGCTCTGCTGTTATTATCTGTATGTAACCAGAATGGAATGTGTTTTTTAGCCTTGCTCTGCTGTTCACATGAATGTTTATATCTGGAAAAGAGTATATCAGCTGGAAAAGTCTCCAGTTCGGGGAGTCTGCTCCGGGGTTACGTTTAACCGCCGAGCGTGGGTTGTTGGCAACCGCTCTACGAGAACTGACGGCTCCCAGTTCCGGTAACATGTAGAGTGAGTATAAGCCAGACCCGTTGTAAGTATGAGACCTGGTTGTGGCGACGCTGCGGGGAATAAAATGCTCATATTCTAGCAGACTCGCCTCTTGGTCGTTTGTTCTGTGTCAGACTACTCTCCTACGAACCTGACCTTGAGAATTTTTTAAAACACACAGTCTGCTCAATTAATTGTTCATACTTGATAATGAATTGCTAGAAATATTTCTGACGCTACTTTCTTTTCTCGTGGTTGTTTTCTGTGTACCCTTGGCTCTTCTCCTTTCTCATTCTTTCTGTCTGGTGTATAGCCATTTTTTTCGATGTTCCTTACTGTGATTCTACCTTTTGTCTCTGGTTATCATTGTTTGTATGTATATCTGAGGTTCCTTTCTCTTTCTTTATAGCCCTCTTTCTCTGTATGTCCAAGACTTTTTCCATCATTTTACTTATCCTGTTTCTCTTTCTCTGTCCGTGTTTCTGTATCTGTGTCTCTCTCTGTCCATTTGGGAAAGTGCTACTATTCCAGTGAAATTCTGATGGTTCAGGTATGGGAACATTTGGTAGTGTTGAAGGAGTTGTATTGTGCTTTCTTCCATAAATTGGTCTGTGATTCTTTTACCTCAATTATTTCATATTTCGTCAGCACCTTCATAAGACCCAGATATTCCTTTTTGTTCTTTCATGACTTTGGACAGTACTGAGGTGAGAAAAGGCTGGAAATTGATTGCAGAGCTATTGACTCTTGACTAATCTTTGCAGATTCTTGGATTTTGTAGCAGAAATGACAGTGGACATTCTATGTGCCTCTCCAAAATAGATGGCAACGTCATGTTATTATGCATCTCATTACTCAACATCAGTGTAACAATGTGCACCAGCATTTGTCTATGTGACACAGTGATTTACACTGCTGGTAACCTGAGCTGCTTCACTATTGTGTTGGTCTCTCTGCCTCATGGAGCCTACCCTGGGAACTTCACCAGATTCAATTCTAGGTCAGTAGATTTAAATGCTAGGTCAGTAGACTAGGGTGGAAAGTCATTTCTGGAACAACAGCGCTGAGGAAAATTTGTTTCTTCCCCTCGTGCTTTGAGACATAGAAATTCCATCTTCTCTTACAATTTCGGTTGAATCACACATAGGGAACAGAGCTAGTATCTGGGCAGGAGAGGAAACTTTATGTGAAAAAGAGAAAAGAGAAAAAGCACAGTAGTACAGGAATAGAAGAATAAACAAAGTAAAAGCTCTTAAGAATAGGGTAAGTCTGTGGAAAGGAGGTAATGGTTGAGGATAAATACATTCAGTATATGATTCAGTATACTCATTTAGTAGGTTGTTGCTTTGCATTTTGTTTAATTTGTGCTTTGTTTTTTCTATAGGTTCTATTCACAGAGACAGTGGAAATTCTGGAAAGACGTTTGTATAAAATGGACTGTGACAGCGAAATATTTATGTTCTTTTATTATTTTCTGGGTTTCTTGAAGGATAGAATTCCAAATATGTGATATGCAGGTGCTAAACACTGGCTTTTTATATTAATTGATATAGATAGATAAATAAGATTGGTGGGGTTGTATTACTTTTGGTTATCTTTTTTTTAGATTAGATTACTTACATTAGATTACTTACTGTGTGGAAACATGCCCTCCGGCCCAACAAGTCCACACCGACCCGCCGAAGCGCATCCACCCAGAGTCATTCCCCTATGTTTACCCCTGCACCGAACACGACAGGCAATTTAGCATGGCCAGTTCACCTGACCTGCACATTTTTGGATTGTGGGAGGAAACCCACGCAGACACGGGGAGAATGTGCAAACTCCACACAGTCAGTCGCCTAATAATTGTTGCTGTGGCATTGTGTTTGATATCCATGCAGATAGTTTATTGACTGTAACATAATTAATAAAATATTACTGAATCATGATCAACGATTACTTATTACACTAAAATCAAAGTATATTATGTAGAGAATAATGAACTATTAGTCAATAAGGTATTTCAGTTATGTGATAACATGTAAGATTTCTATATCATCTGATGTCTGGTTTGTGTTTAATTCTTATTAAACATTTCTGTTGTTTTAAAGTAAATATAAACCATACAGTTCCCAACAGGTATATGGTGTAAGAATAGTTTGTTGCTAGTATAATGGAAATTTAACACTTATTGTGAAATCTGTAATGGCATGGTTGAAACAAAGAAGTACGGACCTGACTTTGAAAAAGTATTCTGGATTAGTGGTGCTGGAAGAGCACAGCAATTCAGGCAGCATCCGAGGACAGGCAAAATCGACGTTTCGGGCAAAAGCCCTTCATCAGGAATAAAGCCAGAAAGCC
>NC_057720.1:41487251-41495624 GCF_004010195.1 Chiloscyllium plagiosum | reverse complement strand
TCTCTGACCGATCACCTCCGTCCCCACCCCCATTCACCTATTGTACTCTATGCTATTTTCTCCCCACCCCCAACCCCTCTCATTTATCTCTCCACTCTGCAGGCACCCTGTCTCTACTCCTGATGAAGGGCTTTTGCCCGAAACGTCGATTTTCCTGCTTCTTGGATGCTGCCTGACCTGCTGTGCTTTTCCAGCACCATTCTAATCTAGACTCTGGTTTCCAGCATCTGCAGTCCTTGTTTTTACCTATCATGTCAGCAGTCAAGGAATGAGAAAAACAACTCCATATGTGGAAAGGAGCTCGAATGTTCCAAGCTTTTGGCCTTGAGGTGTGATAAGGATAAGTGAAGTTTAGTATAGAGTATGTGAAAGTTGTTAAGCGCCCCTTACATGCGGCATGTTGCCAATGTATTGGGTCAGCTCTGCAGAGTCCAAAATAAACTTTTTCTTTGCTCTTGCTAGCATTTGAGTCGAGTTGATTTAATTTCCACGACAGCCTGGGACCCCGCGACTGGGTAAGATTCTGAAGATTCCCAGGGGGTGTAGGCGCCAGCGCCTTGAAGGACTTTCACTTCATCTCGAGCGTTAAATTGGCCCCTTTGCGTGAGAGGACTGGGAATCTGTGGATCGCCCCAGCACTGGGGTCCGAACCGATAGGGTCGGGGTAAGAGTCGTGGCTTCCGTAATCCTACACAGAGACTCATTTTAAGAGAATAAATAAGTCAGGGAGAGAGTCCAGTGAACTCTCGCGCTGTATTCAAGTAAAACTCAAGGGAAGGGATTGCCATCTCTAGCGTGCTTAAGAGACAGCAAGTTTAAGGGTGATTTTAGACTTGGAGCCATCATCACTGGCTGAGTTGGACTCGCCAAAGACGTACCGGGCTTCTTGGTTTACGAAAACCAAGGCATTGAGGTGGACGCGCCCAATGCAAGAGGGGACCTCTGGAGGTAAAAGCAAGTCAAAGGAGAAAGATAACGGTACTGCGAGAGAGAAAGCGAGAGAGCTGGACACTTTTCCAGTAACGCTGAAAATGGGCTCCAGCAAGAGCAATCAAAAAGAGGGTCCACAGGGGACTTGGAATGGCCAACCAAAACTACAATACATGCTAAATAATTACAACCCAGAGTCTGTAAAGCAGTTAGAATTGTGGATCAAGGAATGTGGTTTTCCGGAGGGAGGAAGTGATAGGAAAAGGCAGTTGAAAGGACTGAGGTCACGGTTGGAGGAGAGAGAGAAGGAGACATGGAATGGAAAAATAGAACCTGTGAATTGGAGTGCTTATAACATGTAGAAGGCTGAGGTTGATATCAGGGAAAGGAAATCTCAAGTAAAAGATAGGTCAAATACGCGTACAAACACCAGTGCAAATGCAGATGCGTGCGCAAACCAACCTAATGAAGCTGTACAGTGTATTAAGTTTATTGCAGATCCTGACCTTGATGGCTGCCCTCCGAAACCTACAGCTCCCCTACGAGATCCGCCAGGTGAAGGTTCCAAGTCAGCGGCTGCCGCCTCAGGGTCTGCTGGATCACCGGTAGCACTTCGTATTCGCAACCAATCGAAGCAAGAAGCCCAAGAGAAAGAAGGCCACTCCAAGACGAAAAGGCATCCAGCGCCTGTCCACGATCATTCCACGACGGACGATGAGTCAGACAGTGAGAGTGGTGGCATACAATCACCTAACTAGGTGGTTCTGCAAGCACCAATGGTTGAAGTTGCAGGACCAGAGGGGTACCTGATGTTGGTCCACTGGCCATGGACCATGAAGGATCTGGAAAGTGCCTATGGGCAGTTGCCTGACCCACACAAGGTTGGAGGTAATAAGTTCGCCGAAGAAGTGACAAAGTTCTGTATCGAGTTCCATCCCATGTCACATGAGATGAGACGTCTCCTTTGATGAAAACTGGGTGCGGACGGCACCAAAATCAAATATAACTGGCCAGCCCGCAAATGTCCATGCCAGAGCAGCCAACCCGCAAGCGGCGGAGAACAGAGACTTTGATGCTTTTGTTGCAGTGCTGGCATCCGCCTGTAGGGAAGCATTCCCAGTACGTATGGACATGATTGCAATGTGTAGACAACAAGAAGATGAGACAGTGTCCCAGTATCTTACGCATCTCACTAAAGTCCATAACGTCCATAGTGGACTGACACCACCCGAGGGCATAACGGGGACAGAGATCACGCCGTATGAGGCACTCCTGAGGAACAGCTTCATCAATGGAATGAAGGACGAAATAGCAAAAAAGGTAAAAGACATATGAATTACCTGGGACACGGGGAAGCTGAATTTGATAGAACAACACACGATACTTGCTGAAAAATTGCTGGCCCAAGAGAAGGAGAAGCAGAAACTAAAGATGGAACAGTAAGCACATAAAGCTCAGCTTACTATGATGCAAATGGTCGCCCAGCCATTGGAGGGAGGGGCTGCGGGAAAAGAGAGAGGCAGAGGTGGAGGTGGGCAGCCCACAAGGTACAGGTAAGCCTCTTTACTTTATGCTTGGCAACGAAGACTCGCTTATGCTAAACTCCTGTACTAACCGTATGGGCACTGAAACACGTTCCACCTCTATATTGAGCGCTAAGATTGCAAAGCGTGGACTGTATGTTCAGTACAACGATGATGCGTACAAGTCAATGTCTATCTGTATGTTATATGTGGAAAGTACGCCAGTTACTTTTTTGGTAGATACAGGGGCAACATATTCTTTAATCAAGCCAGTTCAGAGAGTCGACACAAATAGAGACCTAGAGATGTACAGCACGGAAATAGACCCTTCGGTCCAACCTGTCCATGCCAAGCAGATATCCCAATCCAATCTAGTCCCAACTGCCTGCACCCGGCCCATATCCCTCCAAACCCTTCCCATTCATATACCCATACAAATGCCTCTTAAATGTTGCAATTGTACCAGCCTCCACCACTTCCTCTGGCAGCTCATTCCATACACATACCACCCTCTGCGTGAAAATGTTGCCCCTTAGGTCTCTTTTATATCTTTCCCTTCTCACCCTAAACATATCCCTCTAGTTCTGGATTCCCCGATCCCAGGGAAAAGACTTTGTCTATTCATCCCATCCATGTCCCTCATAATTTTGTAAACCTCTATAAGGTCACCCCTCAGCTTCCGACGCTCCAGGGAAAACAGCCCTAGCCTGTTCAGCCTCTCCTTATAGCTCAAATCCTCCAACCCTGGCAACATCCTTGTAAATCTTTTCTGAACCCTTTCAAGTTTCACAACATTTTTCCAATAGGAAGGAGACCAGAATTGCATGCAATACTCCAACAGTGGCCTAACGAATGTCCTGTACATCTGCAACATGACCTCCCAATTCCTGAACTCAATACTCTAACCAACAAAAGAAAGCATATCAAACGCCTTCTTCACTATCCTATCTACCTGTGACTCACTTTCAAGGAGCTATGAACCTGCACTCCAAGGTCTCTTTGTTCAGCAACACTCCCTAAGACCTTACCATTTAAGTGTATAAGGAGAAAGTGAGGACTGCAAATGCTGGAGACCAGAGTTGAAAAATGTGATGCTGGAAAAACACAGCAGGCCAGGCAGCATCCGAGGAGCAGCAGAATCGACGTTTCGGGCATAAGCCCTTCTTCATGAATTCCTGAAGAAGGGCTTATGCCCGAAACGTCGATTCTCCTGCTCCTCGGATGCTGCCTGGCCTGCTGTGTTTTTCCAGCATCACATTTTTCAACATTAAGTGTATAAGTCCTGCTAAGATTTGCTTTCCCAAAATGCAGCACAACGCATTTATCTGAATTAAACTCCATCTGCCACTTCTCAGCCCATTGGCCCATCTGGTCCAGATCCTGTTGTAATCTGAGGTAACCCTCTTCGCTGTCCACTATACCTCCAATTTTGGTGTCATCTGCAAACTTACTAACTGTACCTCTTATGCTCACATCCAAATAATTTATGTAAATGACAAAAAGTAGAGGACCCAGCACCGATCCTTGTGGCACTCCACTGGTCACAGGCCTCCAGTCTGAAAAACAACCCTCCACCACCACCCTCTGTCTTCTACCTTTGAATCCTCAGACCCCACCCCTCCAACCGTAACAAGAACAGAGCGCCCCTGGTGCTCACCTTCCACCCTATCAACCTTCGCATAAACCAAATCATCCGCCGACATTTCCGCCACCTCCAAACAGACCCCACCACCAGGGATATATTTCCCTCCCCACCCCTCTCCGCCTCCAAACAGACCCCACCACCAGGGATATATTTCCCTCCCCACCCCTCTCCGCCTCCAAACAGACCCCACCACCAGGGATATATTTCCCTCCCCACCCCTCTCCGCCTCCAAACAGACCCCACCACCAGGGATATATTTCCCTCCCCACCCCTCTCCGCCTCCAAACAGACCCCACCACCAGGGATATATTTCCCTCCCCACCCCTCTCCGCCTCCAAACAGACCCCACCCATGACTTGTCCGAACTTGTCCTACCTGCCTATCTCCTTTTCCACCTATCCACTCCACCCTCTCCTCCCTGATCTATCACCTTCATCCCCTCACCCACTTACCCATTGTACTCTATGCTACTTTCTCCCCACCACCACCCTCCTCTAACTTATCTCTCCATGCTTCAGGCTCACTGCCTTTATTCCTGATGAAAGGCCTTTGCCTGAAACGTCAATTTCGAAGCTCCTTGGATGCTGCCTGAACTGCTGTGCTCTTCCAGCACCACTAATCCAGAATCTGGTTTCCAGCATCTGCAGTCATTGTTTTTACCTCTGTATCCAAATGGCTAGTTCTCCCTGTATTTCATGAGATCTAACCTTGCTAATCAGTGTCCCATGGGGAACCTCATCGAATGCCTTACTGCAATCCATATAGATCACATCTACTGCTCTGCCCTCATCAATCTTCTTTGTTACTTCTTCAAAAAACTCAGTCAAGTTTGTGAGACATGATTTTCCACGCACAAAGCCATGTTGACTATCCGTAATCAATCTTTGCCTTTCCAAATACATGTACTTCCTGTCCCTCAGGATTCCCTCCAACAACTTGCCCACCACCGAGGTCAGGCTCACTGGTCTGTAGTTCCCTGGCTTGTCCTTACCCCCCTTCTTAAACAGTGGCACCACGTTAGCCAACCTCCAGTCTTCCAGCACCTTACCTGTGATTATCGATGATACAAATATCTCAGCAAGAGGCCCAGAAATCACTTCTCTAGCTTCCCACAGAGTTCTCGGGTACACCTGATCAGGTCCTGGGAATTTATCCACCTTTACCTATTTCAAAACAATAAAGACAGTGGAAGGTTCCTGAACTCAATGGGTGCATCAGGAGCTGTGATACGAGAGAGATTTACCGCACCCCTATTGTGCGAAACCAGTAATGGGGAAACATTTAAATTCTCACTTCTGTTATCGGAATTCTGTCCTTTAAATCTAATGGCTTGGGTTCTCATAGTGAGACTGGGGTTGGATTTGCTCATCTTGAGACTGGGGCTGGCAGGTAATACAAAAAGAAGATTTACCAGTGCAGGCTGTAAAATACTCCTGATGTATGTCTATGAGTGGTGATTAAGCCGGAGAACGATAAGTTCAGTGAGCGATTCACTCACCCTGGAAGGAAGTAATCATGTTAATCCTATTAACACCAAGTTTCTTGCTGGGGATATGCTGCACTGCACAGCACACATACACCGCGATGGCCCTGACAAACCATCTGAGAAGGATTGGTTCAGGAGATTGTTGAAACCAGATCAGTTGTTATTGTACGAATTTTATCGGAATGATTACAGATGTGCAGTCAGTGTGAACTTATCTAAAGTATCTGTGACGGCCAGTATCTTTTTGATGTGGAAGACTCTTTTCCTCACGTGTCACTGGCTAAGACGTCCAGCGACAGGTGGCAGGGTTTGGGACCATGGGTACTGAATGCACAAAAAACAAAAGATTGGGTCTTCAGGGACGAGGTGGGTATCTGGTTCAATGCAGATATGCAGACATATAGGAAGAAACGAAATTGGCTAACTCAGGCAGATAGGGCAGTTCAGGCAACCCCTGCTAGCCCTGAAGAGCCTAGGAGGGCAGCCTGGTGTTTTCTGAGTTAGAAGTCTTGGACCCAAGATTAAAAACGGTGCCTGCTGAGTTGTGGGCAAAAGGCAAGCATGATGTGGGGCTCATGCGAGGCTGGGAACTCATAAGAATAACCCTGAAGTCTGAGTATTGTCCTTGCAGAGCACAATACCCATAAAAACCCAAGGCAATAGAAGGAATTACTCCAGTTTTTGAATCCCTCCTGAAGGCTGAAGTGATAATCCCCTGTGAAAACTCACCATTGAGAACCCCCATTTTTCTGGTGAAAAAGCAAACATTCCAGGTGAACAGGAGGAATGGAGGTGTGTTCAAGACCGGCAGGCAGTCAATAACACTTGTTCTGTGCGCCCCAAATGTTCCCAACCCCTATACTATATTGGCTCAAATTCCACTGGACAGTAAATGGTTCTCTGTTGTGGATTTACCAAATGCCTTCTTTAGTGTACTGGTGCACCCAGATAGTCAATTCTGGTTCGTTTTTTCATTAAAAGGGAAATCGTATACTTTAGAACATAGAACAGTTCAGCACAGAATAGGCCCTTCAGCCCACGATGTTGTGCCGACCATTGATCCTCATGTAAGGTAAACCTAATGTACGTACCCTCAAATTTCTGGGACCATATGCATGTCTAGCAATCTCTTAAATATCCCAAATGACCTCGCTTCCACAACTGCTGCTGGCAGCGCATTGCATGCTCTCACAACATCCCCTCTATACTTTCCGCCAAACAGCTTAAAACTATAACCCCTCGCGTTAACAATTTCTGCCCTTGGAAAAAGTCTCTGACTAGGAGAAAGTGAGGACTGCAGATGCTGGAGATCAGAGCTGAAACATGTGTTGCTGGAAAAGCGCAGCAGATCAGGCAGCATCCAAGGAGCAGGAGTAGCTGCAGTCCTGTCCCCCTTCGTCCAAGAACTCCCCACCTACGTTCGGGACACCACCCATACCCTCCACCTCCTCCATGATTTTCGCTTCCCCCAACACCTTATCTTCACCATGGACATCCAGTCCCTATACACCTCCATCCCCCATCACGAAGGCCTCAAAGCCCTCCACTTCTTCCTTTCTCGCCGACCCAACCAGTACCCTTCCACTGACACCCTCCTTCGACTGACTGAACTGGTCCTCACTCTGAACAACTTCTCTTTCCAATCCTCCCACTTCCTCCAAACCAAAGGAGTAACCATGGGTACCCGCATGGGCCACAGCTATGCCTGCCTCTTCATTGGATATGTGGAACAGTCCATCTTCCGCAGCTACACTGGCACCCCCCCCCTTTTCCTCCACTACATCGATGACTGTATTGGCGCTGCCTCGTGCTCCCATGAGGAGGTTGAACAGTTCATCCACTTTACCAACACCTTCCACCCCGACCTCAAATTTACCTCGACCGTCTCAGACTCCTCCCTCCCCTTCCTAGACCTCTCCATTTCTATCTCGGGCGACCGACTCAACACGGACATTTACTATAAACCGACCGACTCCGACAGCTACCTAGATTACACCTCCTCCCACCCTGACCCTGTAAAACGCCATCCCATATTCCCAATTCCTTCGCCTCCGCTGCACCGGCTCCCAGGAGGACCAGTTCCAATACCGAACAACCCAGATGGCCTCCTTCTTCAAAGACCGTAATTTCCCCTCAGACGTGTTGGGTTGGTTGGTGCGGGTGTCCCAGAGGTGTTCTCTGAAATGTTCCATAAGTAGCGGCCTGTCTCCCCAATGTAGAGGAGGCCACATCGGGTGCAGCAGATGCATTAAATGCGCATCTCCTCCACTTCCCGCTCCTCCGCCCTTGAACTCCGCCCCTCCAATCGCTACCAGGACAGAATCCCACTGGTCCTCACCTACCATTCCACCAACCTCCAGATACATCGTATCATCCTTCGTCATTTCCGCCACCTCCAAACAGACCCCACCACCAAGGATATATTTCCCTCCCCTTCCCTATCAGTGTTACGGAAAGACCACTCCCTCCGCGACTCCCTCATCAGGTCCACACCCCCCACCAACCCAACCTCCACTCCCGGCACCTTTCCCTGCAACCGCAAGAAATGCAAAACTTGCGCTCACACCTTCCCCCTCACTTCCCTCCAAGGCCCCTTCCATATCCATCACAAATTCACCTGCACCTCCACACACATCATTTACTGCATCCGCTGCACCCGATGTGGCCTCCTATACATTGGGGAGATAGGCCACCTACTTGCGGAACGTTTCAGAGAACACCTCTGGGACACCCGCACCAACCAACCCAACCACCCCGTGGCTGAACACTTTAACTCCCCCTCCCACTCC
>NC_057720.1:41360219-41487219 GCF_004010195.1 Chiloscyllium plagiosum | reverse complement strand
AATCTTCTTCCCGATCTCTCTGCCCCCAACCCCTCTCCGGCCTATCAGCCTCACCTTAACCTCCTTCCACCCATCGCATTCCCCACACCCCTCCCCCAAGTCCCTCCTCCCAACTTTTATCTTAGCCTGCTTGGCACACCCTCCTCATTCCTGAAGAAGGGCTTATGCTCGAAACGTCGATTCTCCTGCTCCTTGGATGCTGCCTGACCTGCTGCGCTTTTCCAAAAAGTCTCTGGCTATCATCTCTATCTGTACCTCTCATTATCTTGTATACCTCAATTAGGTCCCCTGTCTTCCTTATTTTTTCCAAGAGCTCAGTCAACCTCTCTTCACAAAATAAGCCCTCCATTCCAGGCAGCATCCTGGTAAACCTCCTCTGAACCCTCTCCAAAGCATCCACATATTTCCTATAATAGGGCGACCAGAACTGGACTCAGTATTCCAAGTGTGGTCTAACCAATGTTTTATAGAGCTGCAACAAGACCTCACAGCTCTTAAACTCAATCCCCCTGTTAATGAAGGCCAAAACACCATATGCTTTCTTAACAACCCTGTCCACCTGGGATCTATGTACCTGCACACCAAGATCCCGCTGTTCCTCCACACTGCCAAGAATCCTGTCTTTAATCCTGTACTCAACTTTCAAGTTTGACCTTCCAAAATGCATCACTTCGCATTATCCAGGTTGAACGCCATCTGCCACCTCTCAGCCCATCTCTGCATCCTATCAATGTCACGCTGCAGCCTACAACAGTCCTCTATGCTGTCAATGACACCTCCAACCTTTGTGTCGTCTGCAAACTTGCTAACCCATCCTTCAATCTCCTCATCCAAGTCATTAATAAAAATTACAAAGAGTAGAGGCCCAAGAACAGAGCCCTGTGGAACACCACTCACCACTGACTTCCAGTCAGAATACTTCCTTCCACTACCACTCGCTGTCTTCTGCCGACCAGCCAATTCTGTATCCAGACAGCTAAATTTCCCTGTATCCCATTCCTCCTGACCTTCTGAACGAGCCTACCATGGGGAACCTTATCAAATGTCTTGCTGAAGTCCATATACACCACATCCACTGCTCGACCCTCATCAACTTGTCTAGTAACATCCTCAAAGAACTCAATAAGATTTGTGAGGCATGACCTGCCCCTCACAAAGCCGTGCTGACTGCATTTAATCAAGCCATGCTCTTCCAGATGGTCATAAACCCTATCCCTCAGAATCCTTTCTAACACCGTGCAGATGACAGACGTGAGACTGACTGGTCTGTAATTGCCAGGGATTTCCCTTTTTCCTTTCTTGAAGAGAGGAATTACATTTGCCTCCTCCAGTCCTCAGTTATAACTCCGGTGGAGAGCGAGGGTGCAAAGATCTTTGCAAGCGGCAAAGCAATCACATTTCTCGCTTCCCAAAGCAGCCGAGGACAAATCTGGTCCGGGCCTGGTGACTTGTCAATCTTAATGTTTGTCAAAATTTTTAGCACATCAGCTTCCTCAATCTCTATCCGTTCCAGCATGCACACCTGCTCCTCAATGGTTTTATTCACTACAAAGTCCTTTTCTTTTGTAAAGACAGAAGCAAAAAACTCATTTAGGGCTTCCCCTACCTCCTCAGACACTATACACAAGTTCCCTATGCTATCCCTGATCGGCCCTACTCTTTCTTTGATCAAAGTTTGGGAGAAGATTTGTAGCTCGGGTGCTCGTTGTCATGGTTCTGTTCGCCGAGCTGGGAATTTGTGTTGCAGACGTTTTGTCCCCTGTCTAGGTGACATCCTCAGTGCTTGGGAGCCTCCTGTGAAGCACTTCTGTGATGTTTCCTCTGGCATTTATAGTGGTTTGTCCCTGCCGCTTCCGGTTGTCAGTTCCAGCTGTCCGCTGCAGTGGCCGGTATATTGGGTCCAGGTCGATGTGTTTGTTGATAGAATCTGTGGATGAGTGCCATGCCTCTCGGAATTCCCTGGCTGTTCTCTGTTTGGCTTGTCCTATAATAGTTCTTTGATCATTCTCTTATTCCTCACATACGTGTAAAATGCCTTTGGATTCTCCCTAATCTTTTCTGCCAAGCCTTTTTCTTGCCTCCTCCTGGCTCTCCTCGGACCATTTTTGAACTTCTTCCTCACCTGGCTGTAATCTTCTAGAGCTGAGCAAGACCCTTGCTTCCTCCACCTTACGTAAACTGCCTTCTTTCTTTTGACGAGAAGATCCTCCGCTCTCGTCATCCAAGGTTCCTTTATCTTACCCCTTCTTGCCTGTCTCAGAGGAATACATTTATGCATTCACTCGCAACAACTGTTCCTTAAACAGTCTCCACATGTCTATAGTGCCCTTTTCATGGAGCAATTGCTTCCAGTCCATGCTTGCCAACTCACGTCTGATAGCATCATAGTTTCCTTTTCCCCAATTAAATATCCTCCCATTGTAGCTATGTAGCTATGTAGAATGTGAGGCAGTTGTGGTCACTATCACCAAAATGCTCTCCCATCGCAAGATCTGACACCTGCCCGGCTCATTGCCGAGCACCAAATCCAAAATGGCCTCTCCCCTCATCAGCCTGTCAACGTACTGAGTTAGGAAACTCTCCTGAACACACTTTACAAAAACAGCTCCTTCCAAACCATCTGCTCGAAGGAGGTTCTAATCAATATTGGAAAAGTTAAACTCACCCATTACAACAACCCTACTACATTCACACTTTTCCAAAATCTGCTGACCTATGCTTTCTTCAATCTCCCTGCTGCTATGGGGGGCGGGGGGGGGGGGGCTATAGTAAACCCCTAATGAGGTGACTGCTCCCTTACTGTTCCTAATTTCCACCCATACTGACTCAGTAGGCAGACCCTCCTCAACAATGGTAACTGCTGTAGCTGTGATACCCTCTCTGATTAGCAGTGCTACAGCCCCTCCTCTTTTTTCCCACCTCCCTATTCGTTTTAAATGTTCTAAACCCTGGAACATCCAGCAACCATTCCTGCCCCTGAGAAACCCAAGTCTCTGTTATGGCCACAACATCATAGCACCAGGTACTGATCCATGCTCTAAGCTCATCACTTTTATTCCTGATACTCCTTGCATTAAAGCAAACACACTTTAACTGATCCCTTGGTTCTTTCCCAGGAAATTCCTTCCCACTGGCTGCGCTACCTCTTGCTATTGCCTCATCTCCATCAACTCTCACCACTGATATATAGCTCAGGTTCCCACCCCCCTGCCATACTAGTTTAAACTTTCACGCAGCTTTGTCAAGGTTACTGTGGGTCACCCACCATATATAATGAGGCTCCACGCAAGAGTCTGGAGAGTCTTGTTTTAACCCTGGGGTCAGCGCTTCTGCAGTACGTAGATAATTGCTTAATAGCAGCACCAATAGAGGAACAATGTGAGAAAGATACCCTTGCGTTGCTCTGCCATTTGGCTAGGGAAGGGTACAAAGCTAGTCTCGCAAATCTACAATTTGTGCTCCAACAAGTGAAGCTCTTAGGTCACTTAATATCTGAACAAGGGAAGGCCATTGGTCAGGACAGAGTTCAAGCAATCCAGCAAATTCCAAAGCCTCACATGAAGAAACAATTGCTATCCTTTTTGGGCATGTGCTCCTACTGGAGAATGTTTATCCCACATTACGCAACCCTTGAGGCACCCCTAAATGACATAGCCCATGGCAAAGGGTTGCAGAGCCGGAGTCTGCTGCAGTGGACCCCAGAAGCTGAGGATGCCTTTGTTGAATTGAAAAGGCGCTCCAAACTACAGCTACACTGGGGATTCCAAATCCAAACAAACCTTTTGTACAAACAGTAGATGAAAAGTCTGGGTGCATGACATCTGTGCTGTTGCAGGATCATGGGGGAAAATTGAGGCCGGTAGCTTATTTTTCGGCTAAACTAGACCCCTTAGCGGCAGGATTGCCTAAATGCCTGCGAGCCTTGGCCGCAGCTGAAAAGGCTATTGTAGCGTCCAGGGCTACAGTCGGCTATGGTGAATTAACCCTACTGGTCCCACATTTGGTATCCTTACTGCTTTCAAACAGAAGACAGCACACATGTCGACAGCACATTGGCTCAGATGTAATAGTGTTATTGGAGATGCCTAACATTACAATAAAGCGATGTAACGACCTTAACCCTGCTAGCCTTCTCCCCACAGAAGGAGACGGAGACCCACATGACTGTGTCGCTGTAACTAATGAAATTTGTAGCCCTAGACCAGACTTGCAGGATTCACCACTTAAGAATCCATATGGAGTTTTTTGTGGATGGGTCAGCATTCAGGAGCAAGGAGACAGGCCAGAATTGCGTTGGGTATGCTGTAGTAACTACCCACGAGGTAGTCAGAGCGGGATCACTCCCTTCTCATCTGTCAGCACAAGCAGCGGAGCTGATTGCCTTGACTGAGGCATGTAAATTGGCTAAGGGAAAGACAGTGAATATTTACACTGATAGCAGATACGCATTCAGGGTTGTGCATGATTTTGGAACCCTGTGGAAACACAGGGGCTTCTTGACTTCCACGGGAAAGCCCATCACACACCGTGGCCTGATTTCTGACCTCCTGGAAGCGGTCCTATTACCTAAATCAATCGCTGTGTGTAAATGTGAAGCCCACACAAAAAAAACGATTCAGTTTCTCAAGGCAATGCAAAGGCAGATGCAGCGGCAAGGACGGCAGCCCAGCAGCCGCCAAGTGACCAAATGGATATGTTTTCCAAATGTTTGGAAGCGTTCCCCATGTCCAAACAGGATGCCAGTGCAGTAGCGAAGGCTTTGCTAACTGAAATAATTCCGAGATCGGGCATCCCTGAGAGGTTTAGTAGCGACAATGGGACACCATTTGTCAATAATGCCCTACAGCAGATTAGTGATTACTTGGGAATAAACATGAGACAACACTCTGCCTACCACCCAGCGAGTGGTGGGGCAGTGGAAAGAGAGAATGGTACCCTAAAAAATAAATTGACAAAATGCTGTGAGGAAGTAGGGGTGACATGGACAAAGGCACTTCCAATTGTGCTAATGTATATGAGATCTCGAAGGAGATTGATTTTTAAAATTTTAAATCTAATATACATAAAGCATGCGATTAGCCATATCAGAAACTGGGTAAAATCATTAAATTATGTGGTCACATTTGGAACAATAGAACTTGAGTTCGACAGTGCATTCCTTCCATCTTGATCATAACAGCCATCAATTTGAACACTGCAAACAAACAAGAAGCTGATACTGAACAGATCATTGAACAGAACAGTCTCAATCAAAGTACAAAACAAGTTTAAGTATAGACTAAGACACTGAGGATGACCCCTTTCTCTTTCTCAAAATAATGGCACGATCTATTACATGCACCTAAGAGACCAGATAGGATCTCAGTTTAACATCTCATCCAACACAAGTAAATGATTAAATGCATTTATTTAGTTGCTGTCTTTCATGTAAAAAGATGGTAGCAGGTTTTTCTCTTATTGCCTAAGGGTGCAGAATCACACCGATGGAATTTATAGCAGCAAATTGAGCACAGAGGATTGTGTGCCTGTAACATAGACCATCCAATTAAATAAATAAGAGGAGAATTCTCTCATCCATTCTTACTCTATGGGCTCTTTCCATGATCACCATCTTCAGCCATGCACTGTATAAAGAAAATGTGCTGCATATAGATTAAATGATTTCAGAGCTCAGTCTTCTTTCTGTGTTACTTTGCTTTGAAGTCTGCTGCAGTCTTGTAGGCTCAGAAAATACTATGACGTGATGTTTAGGTGATGTGAAAGTTTAGAACTTGACCTTCAAAGATTCTTTTTATTATGTTATAAATTTAAGGATTTTTCTCTTCCAATGGTTTTAAAAGAAAAAGCAAATCGCTTACTATAAAGTTTAGTCACTATATGGTATGATAAGACTGAATAAACTACTGCATAGATACATAATTCTTTTATCTCAGTTTTATGCATCTTCCAAGGCTAATTAATTGACACTACAAGTATAGTTTTCTACTCACTCGAGTCCCACATGATGAAGTTGATTGTGAATGCCACTATTGTTCACATCCAAAAACTGAAAAAAAGCACTGAAATTAGTGTAATCTCAATGGTTATTTCCAGCAATGCAGTGGCCTTGAAGCAAAAGGATCCAGTGTGACACACCTTCCCATATATCCTGTATCTTGTTTTGTGTCGGTGAAAAACATCAAGAATAATTCTTCAAAGATTGTTCTGATAAGGCCAGGGAGCAACTGATTGAGTAACCTGTATTCTAAGTTGCTCATAAATAATCATCATAAATAAATGTTGCTATTTTAACAATGTCGAGCTAAGGTGAAGTACCACCTTTTCTTACATATCATTGCTAGCTGCCAGGAAGTTATCATGACCTGCATAAAACCCCATTCTAAAGAACTGGGAACCTAAGAGTTTGGATCCTTTTTGATCTGACTTACTGACAGATATTCCAGGAGTTGACTCTGTCTTGTCTACTTGCCAGGAATTTAATACTGCCAATATACTAGCAGCCTATCATGGAAATGTTGGCCATTTAAATGTGCAGCATTTTCTGTTCATCTGCTGTACCTTTTTTTAATGATGATTGACGTTTGAGTAATACTGTAGAATCACAAACAAAAAAAAAGTGCATTTGATGTTGTCATGGCTGTGCCAGTTTTTTGAAAGAGTTATTTAATTAATGCTGCTCTCTTGCACTTTTCCCATAGCCCCGTTTCTCAATTTCAGGTAGGTACCCAACAAATTTTCAAAAGTTGCTATTGAATCTGCTTTCAGGCAATTCAGCATAAGTTATTATAATACACTGCACCTAAAAATAAAATATCATCATCTCTCCTCCACCACTCCACCATTTGCTAAAACGGTGTGCTCTTAATTACTGATCCCCCTTACAGTGGAACCAGTTGCTGGCTAACTTGATCACAAATCCTCAAAACTTTGAATACTTTTATTAAATATCCCCTTAGCCTGCTTTGCTCTAAGAAGACTATTTTAAATGATGCAGCATGAAAATTGCATCTGGCTGAAGACTACTAGCTATACGTTATTGGTCTAAAAACTGGATTGTAATGTACCTCATTTACATTTTCCTAGTCATTTTGGACTCAGTGGTTCAGGGCTATGCTGTTCTTTCATTTCAAGGCAACGTTTCTGTAATGCTGAGCATCAGGATCTCATATTCTGAATGTGTTGCTCTTTTAGATTATGTTCCAACAGTTGGTTATAAATGCAGTGTCCACTTAACACTGTGTATAACTAAGGTCATGGCAACTTGAGGTTTTACTGAATACTGCACAGGATAAATCTTTTCTTTGTGGTTTAAAATTTGCAGGAGGGTTTACCCTGTTTCATAACACATTTGGGGGCTTATGTCCGTGATTTGAAGTGGTTTAGATAGATTTGAATAGATTTGGGGGTACGAAAAATCCCAACAGATTTAGAAATAAAAGCAAATTACTGTGGATGCTGGAATCTTTGACATCTCCGATCAGCTTTGACAAAGGGTCAGTTAGACTCGAAACGTCAGCTCTTTTCTCTCCTTACAGATGTTGTCAGACTTGCTGAGATTGTCCAGCATTTTCTGTTTTTTGCCAACAGATCTAAACACTTGCAGATTAGTGTCCTAGATCTTTAAATAAAATGTAGATGAGGCAATGTGTTTAATTTCAGTGACTTGTGGTTGGTTAAATTAAAAGTGAGAGAAATGGCTCTTAAAATTGCTAAAGAGGTTCTGGGATTTGACGACTATTCTTAAATTTACCAAGAAAGTTTAGAAGGAAAGAAAAAGGCCATACTTTTGGAATTAGCAAGTAAGTTAGATTTGGGTTTCACCAAGGACAAAAGTAAAGCTGAAATTGTAAAGGTGTTACTCAAACACTTAGGTGTGTCAGAGAAACAGACAAGTGCTGTAGAGGTAGAAAAACTTAAATTACAATTGCTGAAAATTGAGTTAGAAGGCAAACAAAGGGAGAGAGGGAAAGACAGAGAGAAGAAAGACAGAGAGAAGGTTCTTAGCTGAGCAAAGAGAGATAGAGAGAGAAGAAAGGGAGAGAGAAAGAGAGAGAATTTGAACTTGAGAAATTGCAACTTAGTCAGCAAAGCCAAATTAACAGGATGGAGATTAAAAGAGAAGGTAGTGATATATATAAATATGTCAAAACTCTGCCACATTTTGATGAGAGAGATGTTGAAGCCTTCTTTATTTCATTTGAAAAATTGGCTAAGTAGATGGAGTGGTCCAAGGATTTATAGGTAATGCTAGTTCAGACTAAACTGGTAGGCAGAGCGAGTGACATATTTGCCCCGTTGTCAGATGAGGGGGTCAAGAGATTATGAAGAGGTTAAACAGGCTATTTTAAGTGCTTATGAATTGGTACCAGAAGCATATAGCGGTTCAGAAACACAAGAAAGGAACTAGGTCAGACTTATGTTAAGTTCGAAAGAATTAAACATGGTCATTTTGATCAATGGGTGCATGCTTTGAAAATAGATAGGACATTTGAGGATCTAAGAGAGATTATTCTGCTGGATGACTTTAAAAACTCACTTCCAGAAATGGTAAGAATTCACATGGAGGAACAGAAAATTCAAGAAGTGAGAAGGACAGCAGAATAATCAGATGAGTACATGTTGGTGCATAAGACCAGCTACTGGCCAGAATTTCGTCCTGTGAGGGATAGAAGTTGGGAGAAGGGGTGATCCAATACAACTGTACCAAGAGTAGAGAGCACTGGTAAGATTTTACCACTGGATAAAAAAGAAGCCCAAGAGGGTGGAAAGGAGGTGAAAGGCCTCAGGTGTTTCCACTGTGGTAAAGAGGGACACGTAAAGAGACAGTGCTGGTCATTAAAGAAAGGCACTGTGGGAAAAGATATGGTAAAAGAAGCTAAGCCAATGGCATTAGTGAAGGTAGTAAAGGAGACCCCAAGAAGAGCCGAGGAGCTGCAGGTAATTGCACAGCCTAGGCAGGGGCTGGGTATGGAGTAAGTACCCGACCTCTGCAAAGAATTCATCTCTGTGAGTAAAGTTTACTTAGAAAGAACAGGGGGAGAAGGACAAGAAGTTATAATTTTGAGAGATATAGGATCTAACCATACGCTGATAGTAAGGGGTGAGCGAATATAAACTCTTTCTGATCTGTTACCCGAGTGTGTGGCAATTTGTGGGATAGATGGACAGAAATTTAGCGTTCCCCTATGTAAGATCGGATGGGAGTGCCAACTCAAGACTGGGGAAATTACAATGGGAGTGATTGACAGTATAAGTTCCAGGAATTCAGTTTGTTCTTGGGAATGACTTGGCAGGATCCAAGGTGGGAGTGACACCCCTTGTTGTGGAGAAGTCCAAGGAAGACCAAGAAACTGAGGAGTTAAAACAGAAACATCCTGGTATTTTCCCAGACTGTGTGGCAACCAGATCCCACTACCATAAGTCACAGCACGAAGCGAAAAGTAAAGAGAAAGATGAAAGAGTTGAGATTCAGTTAGTGGACACCCTGTTTGACATAATGGTGCAGGAAAAGCCTGAACAGACAGAGGGTCAGACAGAAGTGTTTAGTCTTGAAGGGCTAAGAGACTTGCAGCAGCAAGACAAGACGATAAAAGATATATCTGTGGATGCGTACTCAGAAAAGGAGGCAGAGAATATTCCGGAGGGTTATTATTTAAAAGACAGAATCCTAAGGCAGAAATGGAGACCACGGCAGGTTAGTGCAGAGGAGAAATGGCTGAAGTGCACCAGATTGTGTTGCCGGTAGCATACAGACAGGAAATGTTACGGGTAGCAGATGAACTACCTGTAGGAGGTCACCTTGGGGTACGAAAGACTCAGGCTAAGGTACAAAAACATTTTTATTGGCCTCGAATGCACAAGATGTGGTTAACTTTTGCCATACGTGCCATATATGCCAAATGGTAGGTAAGCCATGAGCGGTAATAAACTTTGTTGCCAATTCCCACATTTGAAGAACCTTTCATGCAGGTTATAATTGATTGTGTGAGCCCCCTCCTGAGAACTAAAAGTGGGAACCAGTACTTGTTAACCATGATGGATGTGTCTACCAGATTTCCAGATGCAACTCCATTATAGAGTATCAAGGCAAAGAGGCTAGTAGAAGAGTTAGTAGCTTTCCTCACACAGTATGGGCTACCCAGAGAGATTCAGTCGGACTCAGGGTCAAATTTTACTGCTAGGCTGTTTAAGGAGGTTATGGATAGCCCTTTAAATCCAGTGCGTATCATCCTGAGTCCCAGTGAGCTTTAAAAAGGTGGCATCAGACTTTGAAGACCATGTTGAGAGCATACTGTCAGGATTACCTAGTGATTGGGATAAAGGTATCCCATTCGTATTGTTTGCCATTAGAGATGCCCCAAATGAATCACTCAGTTTACTCCCTTTGCGTTAATATTTGGTCATGAAGTGAAAGGCCCTTTGAAATTAATTAAAGAAAAATTGACAGGACCAAAGTTGGAGATCTCGCACTTAGACTATATATCGGAGGGGAGGGAGAGATTAAACTGAGTAGGTGAGTTAGCTAAACAGCACCTAAAGAGGGCACAATGTAGAATGAAGCAGGTGGCAGATAAAAGCTCTGAGACTCAGATGTTTTCCCAAGGAGATAACATGTTAGTACTGTTATGAGTGATGGGAGATCCCTTCAAAGCCAGGTTTAGTCGTCCCTATCAAATTAAGAAAAAGTTGAGTCAGGTGAACTATCTAGTAAAGATACCAGATAAAAAAGGTATCAGGTATGTCATATGAACATATTGAAATGGAATTACACTAGAGAGAAAGAATTGGAGAAACAGGTGTTAGTTACTACCCTGCAGAGTGAGGAATCAAATTCAAATGATATGGATTTTGAGGTGCCTCAAAATAGATTTAAAAAAAAAGAAATCCTTGATAAGTGGGATAGATTAGTAAGTTATCTGTCTCAGGAGCATGGAACACAGTTGAAAGATTTGTTACTACAACAGTGCAAGAACGTATGTAAGAATCAGGTCGGGAGAACTAATGCTATTGTACATAAAGTAGAAGTAGGAAATACTGCTCTGATAAAACAACACCACAATCGGCTTAATCCTTTCAAGGCCAGACAGGTCCAGATGGAGGCGGAGGACATGCTTGACGAGAACATCATTGGACAAGCTAAAGCAAGTGGTGTTCGCCGATCGTCTTAGTTCCCAAACCAGTCGGAATTCAATGATTTGTGGACTATTGGAAGGTCAACACCATTACAACATTGGACTTATATCCAATTCCTAGATTGGAGGACTGTATTGAGAAAGTTGGACTTAATGCGTGGTTACTGGCAGGTACCTTTATGAGAGACAGTGGAGAAAAGTTTTTCATTTGTAACCCCAAATGGGCTATATCAGTTTAAAGTGATGCCCTTTGGAATAAAAAACGCACTCGCCACATTCCAAAGACTCATGAACAGAGTTGTGGCTGGGTTAACAAACTGTGCAGTCTGTTTGGACGATGTAGTGATCTTTAGTCAGTCCTGGAAAGATCACATGGTATAGTTGGCAGAGTTCTTTGAACGCCTATGAGAAGCAAAACTGGTGATAAACTTAAATAAAACTGAATTCGCGAAAGCAGAGGTGACGTTCTTAGGACATAAAATCGGACATAGAAGGTTGACCCCACGGAACGCAAAGATGAAAGCCATCGAGGAATTTCCACGACCAACCTCTAAGAAAGAAGTGCTTTGATTCTTAGGACTCAGCGGATCCTATCGGAAGTTTGTTCCAAACTTCAGCAGTGTAGTGGTACCATTAACCAATTTGCTGAACAATAACACAAAGTTTCAGTGGACAGAACCATACCAGGAGGCATTTGACCATTTGAAATCAATATTAACCACCAAATCAGTTTTAGGTACACCAAACTTTTCAAAACCTTTTAAAGTAGTCATCGATGCTAGTGACATTAGAGTTGGAGCTGTACTCCTACAGGAAGATGAGGATGGGATTGAACTGCCAGTTGGTTACTTATCGAAGAAGATCAACATCCAGCAAAGAAAATACTCCACAATTGAAAAGGAACTATTGAGTTTGGTATTGCCCTTACAACATTTTAATGTGTATGCCACGAACAGTATGTCGGAGACAGTTGTGTACCCTGATCACAATCCACTTACATTCTTAGAACCTTTTAAAGATAAGAACATGAGACTAAAGAGTTGGAGTCTAATGTTACAGACTTCTAATTTAAAAACCATACATGATGTGGGTTGGAAGAATGTAATCACAAATGCGTTATCATGGATTTAACTGATAGTGTTCAGATGACATTTGTCTTTATTTAATGTGAGACATATACAGGTATATGGGAAAACATTAAGGTGAACTTATATTAAAGTTATCTGTGGAAATGTGTTTTAAAAGCAGAGGAAAAAGTGAAGCTGTCTTTTCATTATGATGGTTCATTTTTTCTTAACGGGGAGCTGTTATGAAGATGTGGCTGTTCTTTAAGAGTTAAAAGCAGCAGAACTACCGGACATAGCACCAAGTGTTCTTAATAAGGCAACAATGTCACACTTGATCAAACAACTCAATTAACTCGTTGCCTGAAGACAAAAACACATTCAAATTCGGATAATCAGTTAATTATACCCCATAAAATATCAAGCTCCAATCCAGTTTGAATTTAGTATATTGACGATCTTAAAAGCCAATGACACAATCCGATGCTTTGGGGGTATCGGACCGGGGAGAATTGAACAGTTGAGAGGAGAACTGACAAACCGGGCGGCACGGTGGCACAGTGGTTAGCACTGCTGCCTCGCAGCGCCAGAGACCCGGGTTCAATTCCCGACTCAGGCGACTGACTGTGTGGAGTTTGCACGTTCTCCCCGTGTCTGCGTGGGTTTCCTCCGGGGGCTCCGGTTTCCTCCCACAGTCCAAAGATGTGCAAGTCAGGTGAATTGGCCATGCTAAATTGCCCGTAGTGTTAGGTAGAGGGGTAGATGTAGGGGTATGGGTGGGTTACGCTTCGGCGGGTCGGTGTGGACTTGTTGGGCCGAAGGGCCTGTTTCCACAATGTAAGTAATCTAATCTAATCTAATCTAAACAGCCTGCCTGAAAATAGCTCTCTTAAAAGTACCTTTTCAATCAGTAACCTGTGATGCAGAAATTCCTAAGAAGAAAAGAAGACACAGGAAGCTCTGAAGAGAAGAACAAAAGCTACCTGGTTTTGAGATAAGAATTGTGATTTTTAAAATCTCAATTGGGAGTTTTATTGGACTAGTATTATAGAAGGGAAGGTAAAAGATAGTTGAGAGGAAGATATTATAAATAGTGGTTAGTTAATTATTCTCCATTATTTTGGGAAAAGATCTGCCCCTGCCTATCCACACTAGGCCCACACAGGACATAGGAAAGCAAACTTGACCAAACTATACCAGAAACACCCAAAATGCCTCAGCAGGGACCAAACAGGCTGACAAGTGAAACCAGACAGCATTCACAGACAAGGGAATACACTTCCCAAAACACACTAACAATACCAGGTCAACACAGCTGTCCCAAAACCCTGAGGGCAGTCTCATAACACAACAATGCCAAAGCCACACAAAGAACAGGTCAGACAGAGAGGCACCACCAAGGACATTGCTCCCAGGACAGGACAATGGAAGCACCTTACTGGTTCAAATGAGACCTTCTCACCTATGTGCAAAGAGAATTGGAATCTCCTGACCCATTGATACTGTCAGGATGTTGCATTGTATAGGGAATTGTTTTTCAATTATCATCATTGTAACTAGATTACTCCATTTCCAAATACATTGTACCTTTCCCCATTTTAATTAACCTTATTGTACAAGATTCCTATAAAACCTGGCTTCATCCTCAGCTCGAGGAAGAGAATTCACAGCTACCTGGACAGACTGTCTGTGCTTTTTCAGCTTAGTCAATTTCTGTTCCGCGATATCGCGTACTAATAAACTGTTTGTCAATTTCACTTCGAAGTGTGCTTTGTGATCTCTAATTTATTGGGCTATTTTTTCCGACAGCTATACTTTAAGAAATAAAGTTGTTTAATGTTTACTTTAAATAGTTCTTGACCACTCAAATTTTTACAGATTACTGCATGGGATAAATCTTTTCTGTGCTGCTAGTTTTAAATTTTGCAGGAAGGTTTACCCCATGTCGTAACAGATCCCTTTTAAATCTTTCCTTCTCCCCCTTTTATGTCTTGGAGGGCAAAAAGGGGTCATGTGATGGCTTTGGCAAGTAGAGTTAAGGAGAATTCAAAGGGATTTTATAAATGCATTAAGGACAAAAGGGTAACTCGGGAGAGAACAGGGCTTCTCAAAGAACAGCAAGGTAGTCTATATGTGGAGCCACAAGAGATGGGGGAAGATACTAAATGAGTACTTTGCATCAGTGTTTACTGTGGAGATGACATGGAAGATATAGAATGTGGGGAAATAGATGGTGACATCTTGAAAAATGTCCATATTACAGAGGAGAGAATGTCTTGGAATGCATAAAAGTGGATCAATCCCCAGGACCTGATCAGGGGTACCGTAGAACTCTGTGGGAAGCTAGGGAGGTGATTGCTGGGCCTCTTGCTGAGATATATTTATCATCAATAGTCACAGGTGAGGTGCCAGAAGACAGGAGGTTGTCTAACATGGTGCCACTATTTAAGAAAAGTGGTAAGGAAAAGCCAGGGAACTATAGACCGGTGGTGGGCAAATTGTTGGAAGGAATCCTGAGGGATAGGATTTACATGTATTTGCAAAGGCAAGGATTGATTAGGGATACTCAACATGGCTTTGTGCATGGGAAATCATGCCTCATGAACTTGATTGAGTTTTTTGTTACTTCTTCAAAGGATTGATGAGGGCAGAGCAGTGTACGTGATCTATATGGACTTCAGTAAGGTGTTCAACAAGGTTCCTCATGGGAGACAGGTTAGCAAGGTTAGGTCTCATGGAATATAGGGAGAACTAGCCACTTGAATACAAAACTGGCTGGAAGGTAGAAGTCAGAGGGTGGTGGTGGAGGTTTGCTTTTCAGACTGGAGGCCTGTGACCAGTGGTGTGCCACAAGGATCAGTGCTGGGTCCACTTCTTTTCGTCCTATTTATATAAATGATTTTGATGTGAACATAGTAGATTATAGTTAGTAAGTTTGCAGATGACACCAAAATTGGAGGTGTAATGGACAGTGAAGAAGGTTACATCAGAGTACAACAGGATCTTGATCAGATGGGCCAATGGACTGACAAGTGGCAGATGAAGTTTAATTTAGATAAATGTGAGGTGCTGCATTTTGGAAAAGCAAATCTTAGCAGGACTTATACACTTAATGGTAAGGTCCTAGGGAGTGTTGCTGAACAAAGAGACCTTGGAGTGCAGGTTCATAGCTCCTTGAAAGTGGATGATGAAGATGGAGTTTGGTATGCTTTCCTTTATTGATCAGAGCACTGAATATAGGAGTTGGGAGGTCATGTTGCGGCTATACAGCACATTAGTTAGGCCACTTTTGGAATATTCATTATTTAGATGAGGGAACTAAATGTACTGTAGCCAAATTTGCAAATGACATAAAAGTAATGGGCAGGCAAGTGATAAGGGTGACACAAAGAGTTTGCAAAGGGTTATAGATATATTAAGTGATTGTGCAAAACCTTGGCAGAGAGAATATAATGTGAGAGAATGTGAGGTCCTACTACACCAAATGGACATCAGTGATTCAGGAAGGCAGCTCGCTACCACCTTCTCAAGAGTGATAAGGAACAAGCAATAAATGCTGGCTCAATGCCCACATCACATGAGTAAGTAGGAAAACATTATTTCAGAGACAGGGTAATAACAGAAATGAAAATGTGTTGCTGGAAAAGCGCCGCAGGTCAGGCAGCATCCAAGGAGCAAGTGAATTGACGTTTCAGGCATGAGCCCTTCTTCAGGAATCTTCAGGATCTTCAGGAGCAGGAATCTCCTGCTCCTTGGATGCTGCCTGACCTGCTGAGCTTTTCCAGCAACACATTTTCAGCTCTGATCTCCAGCATCTGCAGTCCTCACTTTCTCCTAATAGCAGAAACGTAAAAGGTGAACAATAATTAAATAGTACAATTACTATTAGTTTTTCATGTTTTTATTCATTGTTCCAAATTAATCGTAGGACCATTATTGGCTATAATTTGACAGGCAGCTTTGTTCAATTCTCCCAGATAATGTAGTCCTGCCACCTACTAATACTACTAAACGTAATCTGCTTGCAATCCTTTTCAACAGAGATTGCAACTGGGATAATATTCATTTTATCCTAAGCATTATCAAGGAAGTGAAGAGGCCACTTTCAATTCTTTTAACATAATATATAATTTCCAACACTAACAGGAACTCAGTAATGCAGCTCTAAAGATAACTTTGGCAGTGAATATTTAGTCTGCTACACTGAGGCATCCTTTCTGTCTTGTACATCAGGGTGACAAAGTGACAAAGCTCAATGGTGCAATATTTCTATTAGATTGTACCTTTGACAAAAATAAGTGGATGAAAAAAGGGGTATTAGTAGAAAAGAGCAGAAAGATTAGTAGAAAAGATCAGAAAAAAACTTTGAGGCCAAGTCTCAATAGCAAAGCTGAGAACAGAAATATATACAACCTCATATATTAAAATAAAGTCAGCCAAATGTAACCCCTTAGTGTCTGGCTCTGCACTCATTGACCTAATCTTTCCCTCTTTCTATGTGGTGGTTCCCTGTCACAGGATTCTGGGAAGAAGAAAGTTGCTGGTCTTTGACTGAGGGTATGTGTAATGTTCGTGGAGACCATGATTTTTGGAAAAGCACAAAGTACTGGAAAAACTCAATAGGTCTGGCAGCATCTGTGAAGAAAGAAACAGAGTTAACATTTTGAGTCTGATATGACTTCTTCAGAAAGAGAAATAGTGATGTAAAGTAGGTGTAAATTAAGGTTTGGAAGGGTGAAAATGAGTCCTCTCAGAGAGCAAAGTAGATAAGACACGACTATGGAGATGGGGATGGGTTTGGGAGAACTTAAGTAAAATGGAGGGCAAATGTCATGAGACTCAAGTAGAAAGATAAGCAGCAGATTAGCATGTTTGCAGGGTTTCAGTTCGAGGCAGGCTAGGAATGAAGCAAAAATGAATGATAACTTAGGGCATATTACTAGAGATGCTGAAAATCATGAGGATAAGAAAATTAGCATTAAACCGCTTTATCTAAATGCTCGTTGTATTCGTAACAAAGCAGATGAATTAACGGCACAAATCATTGTGAATGATTATGATGTAGTAGGCATCACAGAGACATGGTTGCAGGGTGTTCAGGATTGGCAGTTAAACTTTCAAGGATTTACAACTTATTGAAAAGACAGGGAGATGGTCAGAGGGGGTGGGGTTGCCTCGTTAGTTAAGAATAAGACTAAATCTATGGCACTGAATGACATAGGGCCAGATGCTGTTGAATCTGTGTTGGTGGAGTTGAGGAACCACAAAGGCAAAAAAAAAACCATAATGGGAATTATGTGCAGACCACCCAGCAGTGGTCAGGACCAGGGACGCATGATGTACCAGGAAATGGATAGGGCATGTCTGAAAGGCAAGGTCACAGTTATCATGGGGTCTTCATTATGCAGGTGGACTGGGTGAATAATGTTGCTGATGGATCCAAAGAAAGGGAATTCATGGAATGCTTACACGGATGGCTTTTTGAAACAGATTGTAATGGAGCCCACAAAGGAGCAGGCTATCTAGACTTAGTTCTATGTACAGTAATGAGTCAGACTTTATAAAACATCTTTAAGTAAGGGGACACTTAGGAGGCAGCGATCATAATATGGTAGAGTTCAATTTACAGTTTCACAGAGAGAAGGCAAAATCAGATGTAATGGTGTTACAGTTAAATAAAGGTATTACAGGGGCATGAGAGAGGAACTGACGAAAATCGACTGGAAGCAGAGTCTAGTGGGGAAGACAGTAGAGCAACAATGTAATTGAGGACAGAGTACAGAGGTTCGTCCCAAAGAAAAGAAAGATTATCCAGGGAGGGGTTAGACAGCCATGGCCGATGAAGGAAATCAGGAAATGTATCAAAGAGAAGGAGAGAGTCTATAAAGTGGCCAAGAGCACTGGGAAATCAGAAGATTGGGAAGACTACAAAAACAAACAGAGGATAACAAAGAAAGAAATAAGGAAGAAGAGGATCAAATATGAAGATAAGCTAGCCAGTAATATTAGAAATGACAGTAAAGGCCTCTTTCAATACATAAGAAACAGACGAGAGGCAAAAGTAGACATTGGGCCGCTCCAAATTGATGCTGGAAGGCTAATGCTGGGAGATAAGAAAATAGCTAAAGAACTGAATAAGTACTTTGTGTCAGTCTTCACAGGGGAAGACATGAGTAATATCCCAACAACTAAGGAGAGTCAAGGGAGAGAGTTGAGAATGGTAGCCGTTACAAAAGAGAAAGTGCTAGAAAAGCTAAAAGGTCTAAAAATTGATAAATCTCCTGGCCCCGATAGGCTACATCCTAGAGTTCTGAGAGAGGTGGTTGAGAAAATAATGAAGGCGCTGACTGTGATCTTTCAAAAATCACTGGAGTCAGAGAAAGTTCCAGATGATTGGAAGATCACTGTTGTAAACCCCTTGTTCAAGAAAGGATCAAGACAAAAGATGGAAAATTATAGGCCAATTAGCATAACCTCGGTTGTAGGTAAAATTCTAGAACCCATCATTAAGGATGAGATTTCTAAATTCTTGGAAGTGCAGGGTTGGATTAGAACAAGTCAGCATGGATTTAGTAAGGGGAGGTTGTGCCTGACAAACCTGTTGCTATCCATGGCTTTACAACGTTTTGCAGCTATGCACTCTCATTCAGTGGTATCAATTGCTTTTTTAAGCAATTACTTTTTTTGTAACCAGATGTGTGTAGATTGAAAAGTTGAAATAAAAATGTATGAAGATAACTGGCAGGATTTAATCCAGCACACTATGATGGGAATCATGGTGGCTAGGCCGACTCAGTCTGGGGGAGGCCCTGCATTTGTCTCCTAGCAGCAGCAAAAACCACCCCCAAGGAAGTTTGAGGATGGAAAGGGCTGTTGCAGGATTCTTGGCAGCAGTGGCAGGATGTTGACCCAGCTCTTTAATCAGGCCAAATTAATAGCCATTATCCTGAGCTCACTATAATTCAGTGGTGACTCAGGCATTACATGGTAGTGGTGTGGCTTTTTTCACACTTCCCGTAGGCTGTGCAAAAAACTCTGTGCCTGATTGAGGGACCCTGCATTACGAGGTGCAGGCTCCCAATAATCATCCTTCTGCCTACGCTTTTGACGTACCTGTCACCTCCCCCCATCTTCTGTAACACACATCCCGCCTTTGCTCATTTTTAGCTGGAACCCTTCAGTGATGCTGGGTCTCTGATAGTGAATTGCCAGCAGTTGCCATCATTGCCAGTGGCTGACAGCAATATGGGGCTGTAGCCTCAGATTGCCTTGCAGCTCTGTGGGTAAGCAAATTGTATGCTGTCTCTGAGCGCTGACTCCTGGCTGAAGGGTGCAGTAACATCAGACTACCCAATGTGGAACTGACTGAGTATTCCTACTGGTTCTCCTACTAGTCGGTGATATCCCCATTTGGCCAATTCAACCCAAAATACATGTGAAAAGAGAAATGAAAGGTGGCATGACTGGACAAGAGATGAGAGGGACCTAAATCAACAGAGTGGAAAAAAAAAGACAAAATAATGGCCATGAGTGCAGAGAACAGTCAAAATGCATACATGAATGGGGAATTCATGACAGTCAGAGAGATGTATAGCACGGAAACAGACCCTTCGGTCCAACTCAACCATGCCGACCAGAAACCCCAACCTAATCTACTACCATTTGCCAGCACTTAGCCCATATCCCTCAAAATCGTATTCATATACCCATCCAGATGCCTTTTAAATCTTGCAATTGTACCTACCTCCACCACTTTCTCTGGCAGCTCATTCCATATATGCACCACCCTCTGCGTGAAAAGTTTGCCCCTTAGGTCCCTTTTATATCTTTCCCCTCTCACCCTAAACACACACCCTCTAGTTCTGGACTCCCCAACTCCAGGGAAAAGACTTTGTCTATTTATCCTGTCCGTGCCCATCATGATTTTGTAAACCTCTATTAGGTCACCTCCCAGCCTTCGACATTCCAGGTAAAACATGCAAAAGCCTATTCAGCTCTCACTTCTGCTCAAATCCTCCAACCCTGGCAACATCCTTGTAAATCTTTTCTGAATCTTGTCAAGTTTCACAACATCCTTCCAATAGGAAGAAGACCAGAATTGCACGCAATATTCCAACAGTGGTCTAACCAATGTCCGATACAGCTGCAACATGATCTCCCAACTCCTGTACTCAATGCTCTGACTAATAAAGCAAAGCATACCAAACGCCTTCTTCACTATCCTATCTACCTGCGATTCCACTTTCAAGGAGCTATGAACCTGCACTCCAAGGTCTCTTTGTTCAGCAACACTACCGAGGACCTTATCATTAAGTGTATAAGTCCTGCTAAGATTTGCTTTCCCAAAATACAGCACCTCGCATTTTTCTAAATTAAACTCCATCTGCCACTCTTCAGCCCATTGGCCCATCTGATTAAGATCCTGTTGTAATCTGAGGTAATTTTCTTCACTGTCCACTACACCTTCAATTTTGATGTCATCTGCAAACTTACTAACTATACCTCCTATGTTCACATCCAAATCATTTATGTAAATGATGAAAAGTAATGGACCCAAACACCGATCCTTGTGACATTCCACTGGTCACAGGCCTCCAGTCTGAAAAACAACCCTCCACCATCACCCTCTGTCTTCTACCTTTGAGCCAGTTCTGTATCCAAATGGCTAGTTCTCCCTGTAACCCATGAGATCTAATTTTGCTAACCAGTCTCCCATGGGGAACATTGCCGAACGTCCATATAGCTCATGTCCACTGCTCTGCCCTCATCAAACCTCTTTGTTGCTCCTTCAAAAACTCAATCAAGTTTGTGAGACATGATTTTCCACGCACAAAGCCATGTTGACTATCCCTAATCAGTCTTTGCCTTTCCAAATACATGTACATCCTGTCCCTTAGGATGCCCTCCAACAATTTACCCACCAGCAATGTCAGGCTCACTAGTCTATAGTTCCTTGGCTTGTCCTTACCATCTTTCTTAAAGAGTGGCACCACGTTAGCCAACCTCCAGTCTTCCGGCACCTCACCTGTGACTATCAATGATACAAATATCTCAGTAAGAGGCCCAACAATCACTTGCCTAGCTTCCCACAGAGTTCTAGGGTATACCTGATCAGGTCCTGGGGATTTATCCACCGTTATGTGTTTCAAGACATCTAGCACTTCCTCCTCTGTAACATGGACATTTTTCAAGATGTCACTATCTATTTTCCTGCATTCTACATCTTCCATGTCCTTTTCCACAGTGAATACTGATGCAAAATATTTGTTTAGTATCTGCCCCATCTCCTGCAGCTCCACACAAAGGCAGCCTTGCTGATCTTTGAGGAGCCCTATTCTTTCCCGAGTTACCCATTTGTCCTTAACGTATTTGTAAAAACCCTTCTTCACGATCCTATCGTCCTGCCACTCTACTTCAAGGTGCTATGAACCTGCACTCCAAGGTCTCTTTGTTCAGCAACACTACCTAGGACCTTACCATTAAGTGTATAAGTTCTGCTAAGATTTGCTTTCCCAAAATGCAGCACCTCGCATTTATCTAAATTAAATTCCATCTGCCACTCTTCAGCCCATTGGCCTATCTGATCAAGATTCCGTTGTAATGTGAGGTAATCTTCTTCGCTGTCCACTACACCTCCAATTTTGGTGTTGTCTGCAAACTTATTAACTATACCTCTTATGTTCACATCCAAATCATTTATATAAATGACAAAAAGTAGTGGACCAGCACCAATCCTTGTGGCACTCCACTGGTCACAGGCCTCCAGTCTGAAAAACAACCCTCCACCACCATCACCCTCTGACAGGAAAGAACAAAAGGATAAATTTGTAGTCGGCTAGAAGGTGAGAAACTTTGTACATCTAAAATGTTGAGTATTTCCAGTAATTTGCGCTTTTATTTCAGATTTACAACATGTTATTTTGTTTTTGAATTTCTCTCCCCTGCCATGATTTAGCTCACTTCTCAAAATATAATATATTCAAAAAGTGTCATTATGACTAATTAGTCACTTAACCAATCAAATTTCTGCTGCCCAGATATTGTGATGTCATGTAGTTAGCAAGTTTACTGATTAAAGTCAAACAGCAAATGGTAGCAGCACATTAGCTGGAGCTTCAAAGTTTGAACTGATGACAAAGCTTACTCAGGTACTGCTTTGATATAAAGTCATAATATGATTTAGAGTGGGCAGAATTTGATTGTTTAAGCGATAAATGGTGCTGGCAAGTAATATGAGGTAATGAGATTTGAATTTGATTGGCTGATCTCAAAAGCAGTAGTCACATCCAGCAATCTAACCCCAATTTAACTAATTGATTAAGTTACTTCTAAACAATTTGATATATCTCAGGGACATAAAAATGTTGTCCATGAAATTAAGGTTTAAACATCTCAAAAATTAATGACAAATCTTGGCATAAAGGCAGAATTATATCAGCCCTTGAGAATTGGTAAGGAAAGTTATTGGGCCAGTAAGAAAAATAGTGGGCTATTTTGGAATAGTTTCCAGTCAGTGTTCCACAATTGTCCTCAGAGGCTGGTCGTTAATTGCATATCTGGACAGAACGTGAGACTGGTTAGCAAGGTTAGATCTCACGGAATACAGGGAAAACTAGCCATTTGGATACAGAACTGGCTCAAAGGTAGAAGACAGACGGTGGTGGTGGAGAGTTGTTTTCAGACTGGAGGCCTGGGACCAGTGGAGTGCCACAAGGATCAGTGCTGGGTCCTCAACTTTTTGTCATTTACATAAATGATTTGGATGTGAGCATAAGAGGTACAGTTAGTAAGTTTGTAGATGACACCAAAATTGGAGGTGTCGTGGACAGCGAAGAAGGTTACTTCAGATTACAACAGGTTCTTGACCAGATGGGCCAATGAGCTGAGAAGTGGCGAATGGAGTTTAATTCAGATAAATGAGAGGTGCTGCGTTTTGGGAAAGCAAATCTTAGCAGGACTTATACACTTAATGATTAGGTCCTAGGGAGTGTTGCTGAACAAAGAGACCTTGGAGTGCAGGTTCATAGCTCCTTGAAAGTGGAGTCACAGGTAGATAGGATAGTGAAGAAGGCGTTTAGTATGCTTTCTTTTATTGGTCAGAGTATTGAGTACAAGTGTTGGGAGGTCATGTTGTGGCTGTACAGGACATTGGTTAGGCCACTGTTGGAATATTGCATGCAATTCTGGTCTCCTTCCTATCGGAAAGATGTTGTGAAACCTGAAAGGGTTCAGAAAAGATTTACAAGGATGTTGTCAGGGTTGGAGGATTTGAGCTATAGGGAGAGGCTGAACAGGCTGGGGCTGTTTTCCCTGGAGTGTTGGAGGTTGAGGGGTGGCCAGGTTTACAAAATCATGAGGGGCATGGATATGATAAATAGACAAAGTCTTTTCCCTGGGGTTGGGGAGTCCAGAATTGGAGGGCATAGGTTTAGGGTGAGAGGGGAAAGATATAAAAGAGATCCAAGGGGCAACATTTTCAAACAGAGGGTGGTACGTGTATGGAATGAGCTGTGAGAGGAAGTGGTGGAGGCTGGTACAATTGCAAGATTTAAAAGGCATTTGGATGGGTTTACGAATAGGAAGGGTTTGGAGGGATATGGGCTAGGTGCTGGCAGGTGGGACTAGATTGGGTTGGGATATCTGGTCGGCATGGATGGGTTTGGACCGAAGAGTCTGTTTCCATGCTGTTCATCTCTATATGCCCTTATCAGGGCCTTTCAATTTGCTAGTGGCAAATTGAGGAGGCAGCCTCCTAGTGTCAGTCCCGAATGTGGTGGGGTTGGGGGGGGGGGGGGGGGAGGTTATTAAATCAAATGGGGAGGAAAGGTTGTTAATCAGAGAGGGGTCAGTGGACAGGTAAGACAACTCCCGCACCCTTGATTGTAACCCAAGGGGAGTTTCCCTTCCACAACTCAAACCCTGCCTAATTTTAAATTATCTTTATGCCTTACTTATTGTAGGCTGAAGATCCTGCCTGCCTCAGCAATGACCCTTGCTCCTGATGGCACTGCTGAGCTGTCAGCCCTCTGATTGTATCCCAAAGAGGATGGCAGCCAGTTAATTGACTGGTCTGCTACTGTAAGTGTATGTCAGCATCTATGAAAGAAGCTGCCACTCACTAGATTGGCCATAGTATATTTCTCCACCCAATTTTCTCAATTCCTGTCCTAAAGTTACTGATTTAATTGTAGATATAGTATTGCAGTGTATGAGTGAAGATAGTGAGAACTGGCAAATATTTTACTCTATAGATCACCCCAGCCAAATTTACTACTGTGCTCAACTGACATTCACAAAGAGACTCTTTCTAGCTGGGATCACTGCTGAACAATTAGGTGAAGTAACTGAGGCTAACTCCCCTCTGTTGTGTAGGGATTCAGTAAATTCAATGTTCCCACGAATGAATTTTTAAACAAATTCATCATAAATTAGGGGTTGATTGTGGAACATGTTTGAGCTTTTATGTCGAAACTTTACTTGAGCATTAGGGTTTTCAGGAAAAAAAAAGAAAATTGGGGGGAGAAATATACTATGGCCAATCTGGTGAGTGGCAGCTTCTTTCATAGATGCTGACATACACTTACAGTAGCAGACCAGTCCATTAAATGGCTGCCATCCTCTTTGGGATACAATTAGAGGGCTGTCAGCTCAGCAGTGCCATCAGGAGCAATGGTTATGCAATGAATAAACAAAAATGTTTATTTTCGAATTTTCTGCAATTGTGAAGATACATTTTCAAGAACACATTTTATAAAGAACGATCCCAACTGATCCGAATACCGTGACTGCAGTGTCCATTTAAGAAGTATACCATGTGGTGCATTAACTATAAAATAGGATTATTTTAAAGGTTTTTTTCATCAGTTATATGACTTTATGTATTGCCCTATTCTGATGATAGAATGTTTGTACACCAAATTTTTTGTCTTCAAATACCTGTAATTTTGGCCACTCGTTGCTGGATCTTCAACATGCTTATAATTACTTCAAAATGTAAAGCACTGTGTGGTTACATGTTACAATCTGTTTGGTCTTTCAGGTTTATGTTACGCAACTCGTTTCATCTACATTCTCAAGTCTTCCAGATTGTATGGGAAGTACTGGTTTTGTGGAATTTTTTAAAAATGGTCATCCTTTCTGCCATTTGGTACTAGGAATTATCTTGGATTTAGGTATGAGATGATGCAACTTTAAAACTTTTAGCATAAAATTATTTGCTCTGTTATTTTGTGATGACACAGGTCAGCAAGCTGTTACTTTGTAATATAACCAGAAAAGCTTATTTTCTCTGTGTAGATATATTGTTAGCTTTCATCATTTAAATGCCTGTCCTTGACTTTGCACTGGCATGCCAGGTGGATTGGATGAGAAATAGGAAGGTCATTGTGGGGAAGCAGGCAAAATTGATTTAGTTTTATTGCTTTGATTCAGTCTGAAACAAAGGATTACAGTAGAAGAATAAATTGGAAAAATAAACAAAGCAAACACAAACCAATCAGAAACTCAAAGCAAATAAAGGAAATTAGATCCAAAGAGACTAACAAACAAGTTAAATAAAATATAAAGTAACAATAAGAATGTCAAAACAGAACTTTAAAAAGCTAGGAGGTACAATAATTTAAAATAGTGTGAGTTGCAGAATGAATGTAGAAAATATTAAATCACCATAACTTCAGATGATACAATTCAAAATTAGGTATCTGATGTTTGTCAGCTATTGATCATTGGCTACTTCAGACATCTGACGATGCAACAGTGCCATTGATTTTAAGATGACATATACATACAGGTATTTGGTAAAATACCAAGAGACTATTACATGGTCACAAACTTTCAACAGAGGTAGCATTATATTAATTATGGTAATGCAGACTCCACAAGGAAACAAATTCTTACTTTAAAATCCCATACTTAAACTTCTGTAACATAAAAATTAGTTATTTATTGCTTAAAAATAAATATTTTGTCAAAGCTTTTCATCTTGCACTCATCAGGCAACTCACTGTGGTACAGTATAAACATTTTATTCCTTTTACATTGGTATTTCTTGCAAATTGTCCTGATGAGAGTAAAATGAAAAGCTTCAACAAAATGTGCTTTTATTCAGAAATACTCAAGTTTTGTAATACCAAACATTCATTATTCTGGGTATTTAACAATATGGTCAGTGCTATATTTGGCCCGTCAAGATAAAAGATATGCTGGACACTTCCAGGAAAACAACGAGCTAGTGGCAGTTAATTCCAGCTTTCAAGGTAAACTGAAAAACAACAAAATTCATAGTTCTGTTTCTTAGTGTTATTCTTAGTGCACATGTGAGCTGATCTTTGCATCTCTTGTTCCATGTTGCTTTTTCTACCAGACGACTATTCTTTTCAATTCCATTTTTGTGCTAATGATGTGCATTTCCTATTAATCACTAATTTTTTTTTTGTTACAGTTCCAGTATTACTTTTCTGTTTAAAATCTAACAATAGACAAGGTAATAGTGACTCAATGATCCACTGTGGTTTTCGAAAGCGTGTCATAGACCGAGAAGGAACAGTTTCCCCCAAATAATGTTCCAGTGATGTTGATGTCCTAAAATGACAATGGCCAGTATAAGAGGTAATGTAAGCTGTGGCTTGGAAATACATTAACTGTATGGAATAAGGAATGGTATTTGATGAGGAAAGTAATGGAGGAGAAAATAAGGTATGTTTTGACAAGTTTTTTTCCGAAGAAGTATGTCACTTTTAAAATCCTTGTTTTAATGCAAAACACAGAATAATTTCTAGCAGAATCATGGTGATCTTGCTCTGCTTTCTTCTTTATGTGAGAGCACCAACAGAACAAGAAGTTATCTGAGAACCAGTAAGGTTTACTTTGGAAAAGAGAAACTCAACTGAGGGAAAAGTGGGCAACTATTAAAGAGGGAAATCTTCAAAATGGGCTTTCTGGGTAACCAAAGCAACTACCGGCTGAGAAACCAATCCTACTGCTTTAAGGTAGGGCCAACACCACTCCATCTGTTTTTTCCGTTCAATAGGTTGGATCAAAACTGAGTTATACAAAAGGTCCTGCCTCTCTTTGGCATGGAGAACTGGCTAATTTGTACATGGGACATTCCGAGAAAACAGGTTTGATAAAGGTCTCAGCATTGAAAACTTTCCAGTGGCTGTATTGATTGAAACATTTATAATGATATAACAGCTAAGCAGAATTTCACAATAAACCCTAGAATATAAGGCATTTAAGTACTGAAAACTGTTAAGTAATGATATGAGGTTGAATTCTTCATTAGTGCTATCCTGTCTGATGAGCAGTGTGCTGCCCTCTACAGCTGAACATTGACTTTAGTGATTTCAGATCTTTCTTGTATCCCACCATCATCTTTACATAAGGAGATTCTTACAATTTCAGTGAATGTAGACAGTAGATTAATATTGAGGAGTAGAGAGAAACCTTTTGTCAGAACACATTTCTCTTATGGAGGCTGTGATGTTGACCTCAAACATCAATAGATTAATTATCCTGGATTTAATAAAAATAATAGAGGTTATATTAAAAATGTAAAATTGAAAGTAATTCCCAATGAACACACATGCATTGTTAAATATGAAAGTGAAAACGTTGTTTCAGGTTTACTGCTCCCCAAATGCTGAACTTCATTGGTATGTCATTGAGATTCTTGGCAATGAATTTTGTTTACATCATCATGCTGTTGACTTACAATTTCAACTAAACTAGGGCATTTACATTCCAAATTTTTAAGAGTTTGGTACATATTTGTCAAGATTTTGGTCACTGAAAAATTAATTATTTGGTTCACAGATTTCAATTATTGTTGGAAAATTAAAGCAATATTTTAAAACGTTTTCCATCTTGCTCAATCCTATTTTTCTCTTTTGCTTTCTGGTGTATGATTTTACATTGAGTTTAATATCTTAAATGACGCTTCCAGGTCAGCCAATTATTGGCTATGTACAAATACTTCAGTGATTAATTAGGGAGATATACAGTATACATGTCCTGTTCTCACAGAACTAAGGTCCTCTGTGGAGTACGTCCCACTGTTCTAGATTTCTAATCACTGAAAATTCCAATGCAAAATCCGTGGGGAAGTGGGGGTATAGTTAATGAACAACAAGCACTATTCAGACAGGTTACACATAGGATGCCAATTGCAGATGTCAGTGCCTGCAATTTGCAAGTTTAATTCAACTATTAAACTTGCACGGTGGCGCAAGTGGGCAGCACGGTGGCGCAGTGGTTAGCACTGCTGCCTCACAGCGCCAGAGACCCGGGTTCAATTCCCGACTCAGGCGACTGATTGTGTGGAGTTTGCACATTCTCCCAGTGTCTGCGTGGGTTTCCTCCGGGTGCTCCAGTTTCCTCCCACAGTCACAAAGATGTGCGGGTCAGGTGAATTGGCCATACTAAATTGCCCGTAGTGTTAGGTAAGGGGTAAAATGTAGGGGTATGGGTGGGTAGCGCTTTGGCGGGTCGGTGTGGACTTGTTGGGCCGAAGGGCCTGTTTCCACACTAAGTAATCTAATCTAATCTTAACATACCCAGACCCCCTCCAATTGGATCCAACTGCTCTATGCCAACACCAGAAGTACGGAGTCAATCAATAGCTGGGAATCATAAAGATCTGAGCAGTCAGGCAGGGCTGTCCACTCTCTCCTGCTATGTTTGTGTACTGCATAGAACCTTTTGCAGAGTCCATCAGGAAGGATGTGAGCCTGAGAGGGGTAACTGTTCAAGGCAGCAGAGGCCTGCAGGTCAAAGCCCTAATGTACAAGGGTGATGTCACCATTATCGGCTCAGATCTGCTATCAGTGCACAACCTCATGAGCATCTGCAACCAGTTCAAACTGGCCTTGGAAGCCAAGGAAAAAGTTAGGCAAGAGTGAGGCCATATTCTATGAGAACTGAGCCAAACAATCCTTATCCCCTTCACCATCAGGACAGATTACCTGAAGATGCTGGGAATATGGTTCAGAGGGAATGGGGTGTGTGCAAAAACTTGGGAGGAGCGTATTGCTAAGGTGAGGCACAAACTGGCCTTTTAGGAGCACTGCTGCCTCTCCATTGTGGGTAAACACCTGGTAATCAGATGTGAGGTGTTCTGTTTTAGTGCATGGTACTTACATGGCTGTACCCAAAACCTGTGCTGTTACAATTACCCAAACCATCTTCCACTTCATCTGGAGGTCTAAGATTGCCTGTACTCACAGGGATACTATGTACAAAGCTCTAGATAAAGGTTAGGGAAGAACATACCCAATGCTGCCTTCATCCTGATAGCCACCTTCATGTGTAACTGCATCAAGCTGTGCATAGACCCTTGGTATCACTACGCACTACCCAAGTATGACTACGCTCAGAGGTTCTACCTATCCCCTTGTTGCCCCGGAACATTCCAAGTAGTTCTGTACTAGCTGTCCTTCGTGGAGAACTTTGCAAAAGAAAAGCACCTTTGATCACAGGTCCATCAGGCAATGGGTCAAGACCTAGTGTCCTCAAGACCTTGCAGAAAAGTATGGATGCTATTGTGTGGTTCCCCAAGCAGACTGTCAAAGTCATTTGGCACAATGCCTCATCACCAGAACTTTCCAACGACCACCAAGACATTGCTTGGTTGGTGGTGAGAAGGGCACTACCTGTAAGATCCTTCATGGATGCCCTGTTATTCTGCTTCACCACATGCTGCCTTTGAAACAGCTACAGGGTGGTGGAGACTGTCACACATCCCCTTCTGGAATGTGCCTTTGCAAAGGAAGTCTGGAGAGAGATGAAGTATTTCTTGTCGAGGTTCATCCCAAGCAGCTCCATGACGCAGGACTTTGCACTCTATGGTCTGTTCCCCGAATACACACTGAGCCAAACATGGATTGCGCCTAGATGACCATCAATTCATGGAGTCATAGAGTCAAATAACACAGAAACAGACCCCAAACAGTCCTACTCGTCCATGCTGACTTTAACCTAAAACTGAACCAGTCCTATCTGCCTGCACTTGGTCCAAATCCCTCCAAATGTTTGTTATTCACATACTTATCGAAATGTCTTTGAAACATTGTAACCGTACCCACATCCACCACTTCCCCTGGAAGTTAATTTCACACATGAACCACAGTTTTAAAAAAAATTGCCCCATGTCTTTTTAAAATCTTTCTCCTCACTATAAAAATATGCCCCCAGTCTTAAAATCCCCCCACCCTAAGGAAAAGACCATTGCCATTCACTTCATCTGTAAACCTCCATAAGGTCACCCCTCAACCTCTTACACTCCAGTTAAAAAACATCCCAGCCTATCCAGCCTCTTCTTATAACTCCAACCCTCCATTTCTATTAGCATCCTGGTAAATCATTCCTGTACCCTCTCTGGCTTAATAATATCCTTCTTATAACAGGGTGGCCAGAACTGGACACAGTACTTCAGAAGTGGCCTCACCACCATCTTGTACAACCTCAACATAATGTCCCAACTCCTATACTCAAAGATCTGAGCAATAAAGGCAAGTGTGGTAAATGCTATCTACGTGTACCCAAACTTCAAAGAATTACGTACCGAACCTCTAGGTCTCTCTGTTCTACAACACTACCTAAGGCCCTACTTTTAATTGTACAAGTCCTGCCCTTGTTTTACCTAAATGCAATACAACACATTTATCCAAATTAAACTCCAGCTGCCACTCTTCAGCCCATTGACCCAATTGATCAAGATCTTTCTGTAATCTTAGATAACCCCTTTCACTGTCCACTATACCACCAATTTTAGTGTCATCTGCAAACTTACCTGCTATATTCTCATCAAAATTATTTATATAAATGACAAAAGGTGGACCCAGTACTGACCTCAGATGAACACTGCTGGTCACAGGTGTCTAGTCTGGAAAACAACCCTTCCACCATCACCCTTTGTCAAACCAATTTTGTATCCAATTGACAATCCAACTCTCCCTGTGATCAAACTTTACTAATCAGTCTACTATGTGGTACGTTATCAAAGGCTTTACTAAAGTTCACGCAGACAAGGTCTCCTGCTCTACCCTCATTAATTTTTTTGTTTACATCCTCAAAAAAACTCAATCAAGTTTGAGAGACTCAATTTCCCATACTCAAAGTTATACTGACTCTCCATAATCAGTCCTTATCTGTCAGATTCTCCTCCAACAACTTACCCACCATCGATGTCAGACTCACCAGTGACTAGTTCCCAGGCTTCTCCTTACAGCCTTTTTAAAATAAAGATACATCAGCCATTTCGAGTCATTTGATACCTCACCCATATTCATAGCAGACACAAATATTTCTACTCGGGGCTCTGCAATTTCCACCCTAACATCCCAGAGAGCCCTGGAATACACTGGATCAGGTCCCAGAGTTTTATTTACCTTCATGTTTTCTAAGATCTCCAGCACTTCCTCCTCTGTAATGTGAACTGTTTTCAAAATATCAATATTTGCCCAAGTTCTCTAGATTCGGTTTCTTCCTCCACAATAAAAACTGACATAAAATATTTGTTTAGTATCTTTCCCATCTCCTGTGGTTCCATTGATGACCTTGTTGATCTTTAAGAGGCCCTATTCTCTCCCTAGTTGCTCTTTTGCTCTTAATGAATCTATAATGACTAATTCGGAGTAAAAATAAGGTACACCTGCAAAATGACAACTGGGTGATTCCAGTCCCTATCAATTTTCAATTAAGCAATTTAAAAAATACTTATTCTAATTTGGCATAGCTATGATTTTCTCACTTTTTAAAATTAATCTGCAACTTTTCTAAATGCCTACATGCCTATGTCTTTAGTTGCTATGAAAGATGTGTGTCCTATACATCATAATCCCTCTGTTTATCTAGATTAGACAGAGTTAGGTCGCATTGATAAGGTTAAGTTAGACTACTTACAGTGTGGAAACAGGACCTTCGGCCCAACAAGTCCACACCGACCCTGCGAAGAGCAACCCACCCAGACCCATTCCCCTACATTTACCCCTTCACCTAACACGACAGACAATTTAGCATGGCCAATTCACCTAACCTGCACATTTTTGGAATGTGAACCCAGGTCTCTGGCACTGTGAGGCAGCAGTGCTAACCACTCTGCCGTCCATAACCACTATTTTTATCGTGTTTGCAGTATTACATTTTATTTATGCATCGATGCTTTTTCTGAGAGAATGAAGTTGAAGGTGTCAAGCATCATGTCTGATCCAAAGTACTTAAGTACAAAGATTTTTGAGATCTCAGCTGATGAGAACAAATCTAACACCTCACATGTTGACATGAAATGGGTCACTTTAAATTGGAGGAGGATTCTCTAGGTGCCCTAGTCAATACTTATCTCTAGTAGCATCAGAGTTTAAAAAAAGCTCTCACTGCTGACTATGCAGATTGGCTGTCATATTTCCTACATTACAATAGCAAATGTACTTCAAAAATACTTCTTGGCTATAAAGCACTTGTGAGGAGAAAATAAGGACTGAAGATACTGGAGTGTCAGTGTCGAAAAGTGTGGTGCTGGAAAAGCACAGCAGGTCAGGCAGCATCTGAGGAGCAGGAGAGTCAATGTATCACTGGAATTGTGAACTGTGCTTAAAAAAGCAAGTAATTTGCCTTCACTTTAGTGAAAGGTTAAATGATATCTGATCCATGATACTCTCTCATCTTATTTCATAGTTTTTGTTCCCTCCAAGTCTTCTTGGAGTAAGGGCAAACAGCACCTGACATTTAAACTAACTTATGTCCTGTGGGACATAATCTCTCATTTTTTTGGTCATATCTTAAATCTAGGTTCTGCAATCACCAATTCATTGATGAATGGAAATAATTTTTTGCAATTTAACTATTCAAAGCCCTTGGTACCTTTTCTTAATATTGTTGGTCTTAATGAAAAGTCAATTTGTCTAATCTGCCCCCTTGATCATTATCACAGTGAATCTCTTGGGCATCCTCTTCAGAGCCTTGGCTTCTTTGTTAGAAACGCCATCCATTACTACATTCAATATTATAATAATGATTTGTGCTGATCTAGAATTTCCCCTTCGTTTTTGCATTCAATGTATCATTGATCATGTTTAGGATTTAATACATTTTATGCTTCATAAATTTGTCATGCTTCTAAATAATTTCGTAACTGAACCCCATTCACATTTTGCAAAAGCAAACTACTGCATCAGTGGTCTAGAGCTTACAAAAATAACAGAGCAAAACCAAAGACTTTGTATCTGAATGCATATATTTAGAACAAAATAGATGAACTGATAGTGTAATTAGAAAAAAATCAGTACAATCTAGCTAGCTAGCTCATATCTAGCTTGAAAGTGAATTGGTAAATATGGTTAGGAAATCAGTCAGACATGAAGATATATTTCATAATATACAGAATAGGTATATTGGAAAAAGGAAAGAAAATCAGAAGGGAAGGACCCACCATTTGTGGTTAATTAAAAAAGTTAAATACCAAGAAAATTACTAGAAAAACTTTACGGTTATATCCTCTCAAAACTCCAATAGATTTGTCAAGCATGATATTGCTTTTGTAAATCCATGCTGACTCTGTCAAATCCTTACTGGTGTCAAAGCACTGTGATGTTAAATCTTTTATTATGGACCCTAGCACTTTCCCAACTACTAATGTCAGGCTGACTGGTCTATAATTCTCTGTTTTTCCTCTACCTCAGTTGCTAAATAGTGGGACAGCCACCCTCCAATCCATCGGAACTGTTTTAGAGTCTATAGAATTTTGAAAGATGACCACCAGTGCATTCACTAATTCTCAGGCCACTTCCTTAAGTACTCTGGATTGTAGATTAACAAAATGTGGGGATTTATCGACCTTTAATCTCATCAGTTTCCCCAACATGTCCCTATTACTGCTGATTTCCTTCAGTTTCCATCTCATTAGACCAGGAGTTCCTCACCATTTCTGGGATGTTAATTGCACCCTCCTTTGTGAAAAAAAAGGTCCAAAACATATGTTTAATTGGACTGGGTGAGTACATCCCTTGTTTCTGATTGTAAGGGATCCACATTTGTCTCCACTAATTCTTTCCCTTCATGAGCTCCCCCATGCAAACTTTACATGTTTGTATTGCATATTCACCCATAATCCCTTGAAGTAATGCTCCCCAATATATCATGGACAGCTCATACCATCGAAGTTTACTATATTTAAATTCAGGACCCTAGTCACAGAATCAAGTATGTCACTCTTCATCTTAATGAAAAATTCTATCACATTATCATCACTCATCCCCAAGGAGCCTCACACAATTATTCCTTTCTGATTACATAATACCCAATCTAGGATTGCCTAATCTCTGGCTTCAGTTCTCTGCCTATCACTTTCTTATTTCCAATTCAGTCTCTTGTTTTTGCCTTTGTTTCCCTTTCTTCTATCTCCATGTATAGGTTGCCAAGCCCTCTGCCATTTTAGTTTCAACCTTCTCAACTGCACGAGCACATACTCTCCCTCAGACATCAGTTCTGGTCCTGTTCAGTCTGGATAAATAAAAGGTGTGTTCCATTTTTTAACCATCTTCCAATCCATGTTGCACAGTACCCCTAAAATTACTTTTTTTCGGTTTCTCCACTGCAACTTATCCTTTTTTGTTTTGAAACTCCTTTAAAAGGTACCATTACGTCAAAAAAGAATTATATGTAAATTCACAAAACAGAATTAGCCCCTTAAAGATTTGTCCTAACTGTTCTTAACTGACATGTCTTTCTTAGGTTAGTCTTGATATGATTCTATATAGTCATACAGATGTCTCACAAAAAAAACCCTTCAATATGCAATCATCAAAAACAACCACGTAACTATTCTAATCTCGTTTTTCCAATATCTGACCCATTGCATGGTTTGCTGTGGGATTGCAAGTTTATATCTGAATGCTTTTGAAATGTCATGAGAACTTCTGCCCGTATCACACTTACAGGTAGTGTCTTCCGGATTCCCACCACCCTCTGGGTGAAAATAAATTTCCTCACATTCTCTCTAATCCTCCTCCCCTTACTTTAAATCTATGCCCCAAGTCACTGACGCCTTGACCAAGGGGAAAAGTTTCTTCCAATCGCCCTTCAAAATGTTATATATTTCAATCATGTACCCCCCACCCCCTCAGTCTCCTCTGCTTGAAGGAAAACTAATCCAGTCAATTAAATCTTTCTTCCCAACTAAAAAACTCTCCATACCAGGCAACATCTTGGTAAATCTCTGCACCCTCTCCAGTGCTATTACATTCCTCCTATATTGTAGAACCCAGAACTGCACATAATACTATAGCTGTGGTTTAACCAACATTTTATCAGTTCCAGCAACATTATCTTGTTCTTAAACTCTATACCTTAGCTAATAAAGGCAGATATCCCATATACCTTCTTAACCACTTTATCTACCTGTCCTGCTACCTGAAGGGACTGGTATACATGCACACCAAAGTCCACCTGATCCTTGGTGCTTCCCAGCATCTAACAATTCATCATGTATTCTCTTGCATGTTCGATATTGCGACACCCCCTCCTATTTTACCACTTTCCGTGTCTCATCTGAAGACCAGATATCCTTGAATACTTAGCTGCCAATGCTGCCCTTTTCTTAACTATGTCTCAATGAAGAGAAAGTGAGGACTGCAGATGCTGGAGATCAGAGCTGAAAATGTGTTGCTGGAAAAGCGCAGCAGGTCAGGCAGCATCCAAGGAACAGGAGAATCCTGCTCCTGAAGATCCCTGAAGAAGGGCTCATGCCCGAAACGTCGATTCACTTGCTCCTTGGATGCTGCCTGACCTGCTGCGCTTTTCCAGCAACACATTTTCAGCTTACGTCTCAATGAAAACAATTACATCATACCCATGTTTGATTTGTGCCCTCAAGGCATTTGCTTTGTTTAGATTCCTCATAATAAAAATAAATATCATCCAACCTTCACAAACTCTGCTACGCCCTAATTAGCCTATAATTTCTACACCTTCTCAACTCCCATCCAATTTTGGCTGTTCATCTCTCTTACTTACCTTTCTCTCTGGATCCCATCTCGCTGTCCAGTTAGTTTAAAAACTCCCCAACGGCTCGAGTAAACCACTCTCTGAGGCTGCTGGTCTCATTTCCATTCAGGTGCTACCCATCCATCTTGTAAAGGTCCTACCACTAAAAAATAACAGTCCCTGAAATATCTCTCTAGCCATGCATTCATCTAGAATAGCTTCCTATGTCCAAAATCACCAGCAATTAACACCAGAAGTAATCCAGAGGTTACTACCTTTTTGGTCCGGTGTTTTAATCTACTTCCTAGGTCTGTATATTCTGATACAGGACCTCAGCCCTTTTTCTGTGTCATGGTACCAATATCTATCCTCCCCTTTCAGAATGCCTTGCAACTGCTCAATGACATCCTTGATCCTGGAATGAGGAAGTCAATGTACCTGGAGTCTGGACGTAGGTTTGTTCGCTGAGCTGGAAGGTTCGTTTTCAGACATTTCGTCACCATACTAGGTAACATCATCAGAGAGCCTCCGGATGAAGCACTGGTGGTATGGCCCGCTTTCTGTTTGTGTTTTTGGGTTTCCTTGGGTTGGTGATGTCATTTTCTGTTATTTCTTCCCCCCTCAGAGGGTGGCAAATGGAATCCAAGTCAATATGTTTGTTTATAGAGTTCCGGTTGGAATGCCATTTTAAATCAAAGAGACTACATTGAGAAAGCGAATGCACTATTTGAAGATACTAACAAGTGGTGATAGACCCGACCCCACAACTAGACAACCGAATCACAGCCCTACTCAAAAAACTTCAGAAGTTTGAGTAATAAGACCGACTTCCAAAAAATGAAACCAGACGGATCCAACGCACCACACTTCTACAGATGACCCAAAATTCACAAACCATAAGCCCCCCTAATAGTCACGCTACCTGGAACACCAACTTAGATTGTTTTAGTCTTTAGTGTAGCTCCTTGGCCACTTAGTAGAAGACTCACACCACTCTACCCAAGAATTCCTGAAGACCAAAGACACCATGATAGAAGAGGATGAAATAATGCCATTGACGTAACAGCCCTGGCCAAGGAAACACTGACTACACCATTAGAAGAACCAAAGACACATACACCGAACACAACCAATTTCATCAGCAAGGATTATCAAGCTAGTGGACCTATGCCTTACCACCCACTTCATCTTCAACATCAAAACCCACAGACAAACCAACAGAACACCCATGGAATCTCCGATATCAGAGGCAGTAATGCAGAGACTTGAACAAACAGCTCTGCCAACGATACAACCCAAATTTTGGGTCCGCTACGTGGATGATACCTTTGTCATCACTAAACAAAGCTGGAAATGTGTTGCTGGAAAAGCGCAGGAGGTCAGGCAGCATCCAGGGAACAGGGGAATCGACGTTTCGGGCATAAGCCCTTCTTCAGGCTTATGCCCGAAACGTCGATTCTCCTGTTCCCTGGATGCTGCCTGACCTGCTGCGCTTTTCCAGCAACACATTTCCAGCTCTGATCTCCAGCATCTGCAGACCTCACTTTCTCATCACTAAACAAAACAAATTAGAGGAAACCTTCAAGACCATCAATTATACGCTTACTGGCATAAAATTCTCAAAAAAAAGGGAAAACAAACTGCCATTCCTAGATGTCGCAGTAGAGTGAACAGCCAATGGGGAACTTCAAACCAGCGTCTACAGGAAAACACCACAAACGGACCAAATATTGAACGACAGAAGCAATCATCCCAACATCCACAAATGAAGCTGCACTAGATCATAATTTCTATGAGCCACTACACACTGCAACATGGAGGAACTACACAGAGCTGAGGAAAATCACCTTACAGTGTATTCAAAAAGGAGTACCCAATGAACACAGTCCGCTGATTTCTCAGCAACAAACCAAACAAGCAGACAAAACGCATCCAGAAACCCTAGCCACTCTCCCCTACATCAAAGCCATCTCGGAAGTGACTGCCAGACTACTCAGACCTCTTGGCATCATGGTAGCCAACACACTAAAACAGCAGCTAATGAATTTGGAAGACCCTAAACAGACAACTAGCAAAACTAATGACATTTACAAAATATCAAGCAAGAACTGTAACAAACACATAATGGACAAACACATAGAAAACTAACCACCAGGATACATGAACACCACAAAAAGACATGACCTACTCTCACTACTATCTTTACATACAGATGAGGAAGGACACCACTTCGACTGGGACAACACATCCATCCTAGGACAAGCCAAACAGCAACGTGCATGAACATTCCTAGAAGCATGCCATTCCAACCAGAACTCGGTCAACAAACACCTTGACTTGGATCCCATTTACCACTCCCTGAGAAAAAGAACAGGAAATGATGTCACCACAGGAAATGACATCACCAACCCAAGGAAACCCTAACATAAATAGAAAGCAGGCCATACCACTAGTGCTTCATCGGAGGCTCTCTGATGATGTCACCTGAAAATGAAACTTCCAGCTCAGCAGGCAAATGTAGATCCAGAACCTCAACCTGAGCTACAAATCTTCTCAAAACTCGCTAGTACCTGCAGTTACTTTTGCAGCTACCTATCTATTCCCTTCCCCATCCCTATATATAGCCCTGCCATTATCTTCCTCCCCCCTTGTGCAACAAACCAACTCATGGTGCCATAAAGTTTCTCCAAAAGTATCCAAAACAGAATCTCGGTTAGAAAGTGGGGACTTCTGAACCACCTGCCTTCCTCTACTCTGCTTGGCGGTCAATCATGCCTTTTTTTATCTGTTCAGTTTTCACTTATGGCATGACCACCTCTTTGAATATGCCATCTACAACAGGTTCAGCATTGCGGATGCTCTGCAGTGAATTTACCCACAACTCCAGCTTCAAAATGTGGCTAGACACACTTTCTTCACACATTGCCACAAGACAAATGAGCATTTTAAAATAATTAGAATTTGATTAATAAATGTGCATTTTATATACTTCAAAATCTTTTGCTTATTGATAAGAATACTCTGATTGTCTTCAACTTGTAGTTTCTTCTCCCATTGCTCTTTAGAATGAGTTTGCTACTGGAGACTGTTCCAGAAGTACCAATCACAAATTGATTTCACTTTCATCTGACCAACATTCATATGCTAGTTTAGCATAGCATACGGTCTCAAATCACTGTTGAACCCAAATCTGTCCTCAACGTTTGCACAATTTTACTGAGCAGATACATCAATAAAAAAAAATCAACTAAACCAAAACTTGATTTTACTGTCCAAACTTTAATTGCTGTGAAAATTCCTTTTGCTCCTTATGCAATTCCTTTGCTCTGTTTTTGAAAAGTTCAGCTTTTTCATTATTTTTAGGTGTACCCTCTCCTAATTTGTACATTCGACTTGTATTTGCACATGCCCAGATATGCCCTAGATCACATGCTTTCAGAGAATATTTTAGGGCCTTGCCCATATCCTTGGTCACTCCTGATGCTCCCTGGATGTAGATGGTACTTAGGTTGAAACAGCTGGGTGCAAAATTTCCATTGCAAGCTTTGGTGTAGTAATCTCTGGCTTTCACAGAGTCTGGTTTCGTATCGAATACTTGTCCATCATGAGCTAACAATGCAGCGTTATGGCAAGCATCAACTGACTTCTTACCATCTTTTTCACATGATTTAACAAAGCATTCGTAGGCAGTCTTCAGATTTTGTTGTAATCCACCTGAGGTAAAGACAACATTCAGATTTATTCTGAAGATATGTCACTGTTCATAACATAGAAAAACAGTAGTGATGTTTTAGCCAATTCCCCACTAATGTAGTTACCAAAATCAATGTTCATCGATAAGATTAAGATTATATTAAGCAAGATAGTGAGGCAGTGGTTGTAAACATTTATCTTTTGTCAGATTAAGTGTTAATAGGACTTCAGTGAAATGGGATTAATTTTTGTTTTATTTCAAATTGAATTGTGAAAAGCATAATGCCTATGTACTAATTCTGCAGTTATGTTTCATCTTGATCTATATCAGCAACTTCAGCCATAATACACTAATCAAGAGGTATGTTACTGGTGCAGATTGTAATTTTAAATTACAATGATTGGTGGTACAGTATTTTTCTTAAGTGTATGTTTTTTTCAATGGCATGGGTACCAATATTGAACAGACTTGGTGGCAACAATGAACATCAAGCTAATATGAATCAATGAATGCTCAATTTGGTCCCCGTGTCAGCGCAGGAATGTGTTTGTGACTGATGCTGCGGTTTTACAGCATTGCGGTCAAATGTAACCCAGCTGTTCACAATATACATTACCAATTTGGATGAGGAATTGAATGCAATATCTCCAAATCTGCGGATGACACTAAGCTGAGTGGCAGGCTGTGCTGTGAGGATGCTAAAAGGCTGCAGGGTGACTTGGACAGGCTGGCTGAGTGGCCAAATACAATATAATGTGGATAAATGTGAGGTTATCCACTTTGGTGGCAAAAACAGAAAGGCAGATTATCGCAAGGGTTACACCTGGAACATCGACGTCTGCACCTCCTGATGCTGTCTGGCTCGCTGTGTTCTTCCATCCTGCTGCCTGTCTATTATCTGAATGGTGGCAGTTTAGGAAAAGATGATGTGTAACGAGACCTGGGTGTCATGATGAAACAGTTACTTAAGGTTGACATGCAGGTGCAGCAGGTGGTAAAGAAAGCTAATGGTTTGCTGGCCTTCGTAGCAAGAGGATTTGAGTGTAGGAGTAGGGATGTCATCCTGCAGTTACACAGGGCCTTGGTGAGGCCACACCCTGAGTGCTATGTGCAGTTTTGGTCTCCTAGTCCGAGGAAGGATTCTTGCTATTGAGTGAGTCTGGCGAAGGTACACCAGACTGATTCCCGAAATGGCAGGACCGATGTATGAAGAAAGACTGAATCAACTGGGCTTGTTTTCATTGGAATTTAGAAGAATGAGGGGAGAGATCTCAGAAACATATAATATTGTGATGGCACCGGAGAGGCGAGATGCAGAAGAATATTCCTGATGTTGGGAAAGTCCAGAAGTAGGCATCACAGTCTAAGAATAAGGGGTAAGCCATTCAAGACTCAGTTGAGGAAGAATTTCTTTACTCAAAAGTTGTAAGCCTGTGGAATTCTCTCCCACAGAAAAGGTGTTGGTACCAGTTTGTTACATATATTCAAGAGGGAGCTGGACATGGTCCTTGGGGCTAAATGGATCAAGGGGTATGGGGAGAAAGCAGGAATGTAATACTAAAGTTGCATGATCAGCCATGATCACATTAAATGGTGTGATGTAAAATATACCTTGTTAGTTTTACATTAATTAGTAGTATTACTACTTAGCATACTTCTGAACAAAGCGTGACTGTAGCTGTCTACTTCAGCGAGCTTTTCACATTTTTAAAAGAAAACTCAGTGTTATAGACCTCTAGCAAGCTATCATCTGATTTCCAATAACTAGAGGCAACTGTACTCTCAGCTCCTGTACATATTTTAGAAATCTGTAATTGATAGACTGTCAACAATGCTGATGCAAGCAAATCAAAATAGAAATAGAAGGGCGAAAAAAGACACACTGTACCTTTTCCAACTATATAATAAGAGCCAAGTTTATAGCAACTTTCTCCGTGCTGGTTTTCCTCACAGTTGTGTTTCAATACCTGAGCAGCTGCTTCATAATTTTTTTTAATCCCTTCCAAGTAATCAGCAAGCCTTTGACACCCTGACAAAAGTTAAGTGTTAAACTTTATGAAAAAAGTATAGGAAGTCTTTGTTAATTTTAAAAAAACCATACATATACTCCAGCTGTTCTGCTAAGCAACCTTAACAGATTTACTTAAAATGTTTTCAATTAAAAATGGTTAAATAATGTAATATATTGTGATAACCACAAGTGGATTTACTTATTGTAAAACCATTGAAAAATAAGCATCAATTTTAAACAGCCCTCAACTCAGAACATGCACTTCATCTCATTTTGTACTAGTTTTGAGAAAGTGACCTCAGTGTCATTTTTTTCCAATTAGGTTTGTTTTCATCAAATCACTCTACCTGTGTAACATGGAAATTTAAAAAAATTCAATTGTGTAACAGTGAATAGCCAATTGGGAGTATGCCTCTGGCAGCTGGTTGATTTACATTTGCCATCAGAAACTCTCAAGTCTAATGGGGATTTGAAAACTCATCTCAGGAAATGCCACCCAAATTATTTTATAGTTATATACTTCAGAGACTTTGTGAAAACAGTTGAAGAAAAAGATTGCACACAATCATGCTTGGTTTACTTGTACCATGACAATACAATGGACATAAGAACAGCCTTTCAGCCTGTTCCCCACTCATTAAGTAGGTGGAAAGATAAACTCAGTTTGTTTTTAAATGAGAGAAATTTAACTTTAAGTGCAAGTGAGGAAAAACGTGACAGAAAAAGCTCACACACTATTTTTAGCAAGGAAAACAGAAATTACTGGAAAAGCTCAGAAGGTCTGACAGCATCTGTGGAGAGAAATCAGTTAATGTTTCACGTCAAGTGACCCATCAGTTCTGAGGAAGGGTCACTCGACCCAAAATGTCACCTATACTTTCTCTTTACAGATGGTGCCAGACCTGCTAAGCTTTTCCAGCAATTTCTACTCTTGTTTCTGATTTACAGCATCTGTAGATCTTTCAGTTTTTATTTAGTACCATATTATTTTAAGATTTGAATTTAGACCTAGGCATTGCACACACAATCAAGGCAAAGCATATCTATCACGTGGAATAAGCTTAGAGAGGTGCACACAGAAAACATTTCCCATTTTAAATCTATACACTTGTAAATTCCAAAGTCCACACATTCTTAATTAAAATTGCCAATGTAAATCTGGTATTGTAATTGCATTCAGGAGTGACTCGGCAGCACCATCACTGTGTAATAGTGTATTTACAATATAAGGAATTTACATTCACAATTTTATTCTTCATTAGAAATTTCATGTCGTACTTGTAAGGAGCTCACGGGACCTGCACATAAACGAAAGTTTCAAAATAATTGATTGGCTTAATTTTTTTTCATTTAACATGATACTATGACTACATATAGTCCATGCCTTGTACTTGTCATCGAAAATAAGAACTAAAAGCAACACTTTTAAAGAGTCAAGATATGACAATGCTGTTCCTTTTTAAAAAAAGAACACGCTACCTGTCTTGAAAAATAGTGGAAGTAGAATCAAAAATAAGTCGCAAAGAAGATTTGCATATTATTTTAACAGGGCTGTGAGACAAGAACTTTTACATAAGTGGTATAGGTAGGATGGGTCAATTGGTCCCCTCCAGTGCTAAATAATCTTACATATTATCAAATACATTTTTAGAAGCGGCTGATTTAATTCAGTACCTTCCGGATCTTTCTCTCTGTAACACTGATAAGTATACTCGATGCCTAAATTATCCAGAAACTCTCTCACTTCTGCTTCATTCTGGAAATTGATAAGTCCAGCCATCACTCATCAGTCCAGTAGCGCCTGAACTGCCTCCTCGCTTTAACTCCCAAGGTCAAATACCAACACAGGTAAAGCCACCACTTTACCAGCTCAATGCTGGACTACCTGGCAATGAAAACCGGAAATCATTCATTCACTGACAGTGCATCACAAACCACTCCGTTCCGCCGTACCTTGTCCAACCCTCTCCATTTACCGACATCTGTCTCTAAGCATCACCGTCAAACCTCATCGACCAGGGCAAAGGGAACCGCCAATAGCGGCGACCCAATCTGAATGACAACTAATTCAACCAATAGCTCGAACGGATGACCTGGCACTGTGAATGAAGAACAGCGGAGGCTAGCCAATGGGTTTCTAGGGATTGGTAAGGCGGGGTTAAATGTTGCCCTGTCAGCCCTGGAAGTGTTTCCGGGTGGTGATAGGGTCTGGAATTATTTGCATAGCGTATATATAAACAAAATAAACATACAATTCTTGCTGTTGTTTAGAGAAATTTTAAACAAAACAACGCATACTTTCGGCAGTTAGGTTGCGAAAATGACCCGCTCTTCGTAAGGTGCACCGCCTAGTGTGAATAAATCTTTGTCGGGTTGTTGTTTTCTTCCAGTCATGTTCAAGTTTTCATTCCTTCGGAAGCTCCCTTAGTCTCGCGGCCGCCACTTGTCGTCATGGTAAGAGAACGACGTGCAGTTTAAGTTTAACGATTTTCGGAATTTTGAACGTTGCTGCTCGTGACCCGACACCACCCTCAGTCTGGATTAGCTCAGCTCCCTGACAGATGCTTTGATCGGCTTTTTAAAAATTGATGCCTGAAGCGGCTGGGCCACCATGCTAATCGATTCGAAGATCTGTTAGTCGGAAAGGATGTTAGTTTCGTGAAACAATGAATTGAGGACAGTTCACTTGGATAATTAATTATTTTGGTACTCATTTTGTCCAATATTAAAATTATTTTCACAACGCGCACACTCAATTCATTATGTGTGTATCATACATACCTTCCAATTTGCATCTCAGTTTTTCCTTTGGTACCTCAGTAGAAATACATGCGAAAATGAATTTCATTGAATGGTGAGTTAATTTACAACTTTCACTGAATTGGAGTAAAAGTGTACAAATTGCAGCAACAAATACTATTGTAATCCATTCATAGGCCTGTTTGATTCTTGTGATTTAAGCTTTTTCTAGTATTGTACTTAAAACATCACTGTTCATCGGTTTTGTACAATTGTTAATATTCGACATGTTTAACTGGTTTCGCACTATAATTATGAAATCAAAGCCATTTTGTGAATGTGTCAATCATGTAGCTGGCAATAGCAACAGGTTATCTTACCACCAGTCGCAAAACAGTCAACGGTTATGATCGTCTTGCTTATTTCACAGCATTGTTACAGCTCAGAAGGAAGCCATTTGGTCCGTAGTACTACTTCTGAATTAGCGTTTCATTGAGTGCCATTCTCCTGGCTCTTATGCATAACTCTACACATTTTTCCTTTTCAATTACCAGTCGAAGTCCCTCTTGAATACCTCGATTGAACTTGCTCCCACCAGACCAACAGGCAGTGCCTTCTCAGCCACTCGCTAATGATTTTGTTTCTCATACCACTTCCTTTTGCTTCTTTTGCACTTGCATTAAATTTGTGACCTTTGTGTTGGTCCTTTCAATAGTGGGGAACAGTTTTGCCCCATTCTGCCCAGACTCCTGATGATATGTAGCTAAAACAAATCTCCTCTCCAAGAAATTTCACCAACACTGTGATGTATAATTATTTCACATTAATGTATTAGATGGTAAAATGTACAAGAGGATGTGAAATGGTACTTTCTGGCCTTACGGTCGTCTTTTTGTTTCCAATTTGGTTCAGTGTGCTTTTGGTGGGAAAGGATGTAGAAATTGTGGAAAAGGAAAGTGGTAGTAAGTAGATAATATCAGATTGAATTTTGAAATCTGGATGTTTGAACAAGAATTTTACAATTTATAATTTTTCAACTGTGATCAATTTTCTTGTATTAGGATTGAAGAGCTTATTTTGTACATAAAAGTTGAGCAGGTTCTATATAAATTGGAGTTTGGAAGAATTAGTGAGCCTATTGGAAAAATAGCATCTTGAGGGAACTTAACAAGATGGAAACAGGAGGATGTCTCCTCGTCTGAATGTCACTAAAACCAGGGGACAAAATTTAAGACCAAGAGTTCTCCCTTTTAAGACTGCAATGAGATTTGTTTTGAGTTGAACATCTGGATTTCTTTTCTCAAGGGAAGCTGGATCTTTAAATTTAATTAATGGCTGAGTTTGTTTTTTTTTTAGGAGGCAAGGGAATCGCTGTTTGTGAGGTGCAAGCAAGAGAGGAAAAGTTGAGCAGCCTTAAATGGCCAAATAGCTTACTTCTTGTCAAAGGAAGTTATTACTTACCTGTGTACACTTCTGGCATTGCAAGAGTTCAAGTTAGCAGTATTTTAAGCAATTTGAAATGTCTAAATTTAGATAATGGGAAATTGACCAATGGGGGTGTAAGGGAAGTACTACATTGACATTTGTTCACAGTGCTAAGGTTACCTTTTCAAAATGCAGTTTGTGCTCTCACTCCTGCTAAATATAGAGTGTGAATTGGCTCCCAATGCGAAACCGATTCTGAAGCCAGCCAAGGCTGTAATTTTCAGAGAAGCTCACTCCACCTTTAATGTCCTAACTCTGGATTCAAGCCATATTTAGACTATTATTGCAAAGTCAGTATGTATGTATTATTTGTTTTAATTCACCTTTTTGGCCACAAACTGAATTGGACTAGCTATCTCAATACTGTGGCGTCCAAAAGCTAGGAATCCTGTTGTGGGTAATTCTCCTTTTGGGCTTCCAAAGTCTGTCTGCCATCTACAAGAAGCAAGTTGGGAGTGTGATGGAATACTCAAGGTTCTTTAGGCAGCACCTTCCAAGCCCTTGACTATTATTTCACAGAAGGACAGGTGCACAGCAACATCATCAGCTGCAAGTTCTCCTCTAAGCCACTCACCATCTTGATATGGAATATATTACTGTTTCTTCAGTGTTGGGTCAAAATATTGTTGTCCCAATACCAAATGGATTGCAGTGGTTCAAGAAGACAACTCACTACCATCTTCTCAAGGGCATCTGGCAATAGGCACTAAATGTTGGCCCAGCCAGTGGAGTCTGAATTCTTTAAAGTAGCTTCTGAAAACACACTGCATAACATGTCAATGGGTTACATCCTAGATCTATTTTTCCTTTTTAGAATACTTTAAATACTAAGGATCTGAAGTGGTTGTTTAGTCAGGGCAATTGCACATGTTGCTGTCAGCACTTCATGCCATAGAGCATAGTAGTATTCATTATAATTCAGTTTTCATTTTAGGATGTACATCTATTTTAAAAAATCAATGGTACAAGTTTAAAAAAAACATAAAAGAATGTGGATACTAGAAATCAGAAACAAAATCACATTGCTGGAAAATCTCAGCAGGCCTGGTAGCATCTGTGGAGAGAAATCAGAGTTAATGTTTCAGAAGCGTTCTGAAGAAGTGTCACTGGACCCAAAATATTAACTCTGATTTTTCTCTAATGGTATAAATATTGCTTTGAGATTGGCAGTGAGGCTTAGTGTTAATCATTGAGAAAGATTGGTTCAGACAGCAAATTCTAATATTTGCACATGTGCCATTACTAAACATATTAGAATAAGTTGTCTCGTCTATTCACATTTAAGTGTTAAAAAATGGGCTTAATTGTAAGTAGCCAAGTCTTTATTTACTGCTGATCAGCCTCTTTCACATCGAAAAGTAGGACAGCAATTACAAGTAGCCTAATTTCTTGAAATTTTAATTATTGGAGACTTTTTGAAATAAGCTGTACTTTTACAGTTTTCTCCACCTACTGAATGAATTGGATAAATACTGTATTCTAATCATTTTGCATTAATTCTCTCACTTGGAATTTTTCTCTCACTAACTTTCACTGAAATTGGTATTGAATTCTGTATCTTAGAATTCGATACCAACTTCAGTGAAAGTTAGTGAGGGAAAATTCCCACTAACTTTCACTGAAATTGGTTTTGAATTCTAGGATATGGAAGACTTCAAATTATTATCTTGCAATGAATTGTGCCAGATTTTTAGTAGTGTTTTATGTTCATGTTTTATGTGTAGCTCCAGAATATTTTACCGCAATGGCACTGCACAATAGTATAATTGTTTTGGAATGTATGCAGGAACTTTTCTTCGATTTATAAATGCAATTAAAATGTGAAGGATGAACGATGAATATGAAAACTTGCCAATATTGCTTTAGAGTTGAAGGCTTTTTTTTATTTTATAAATCCTGATTTTTTTTATATGACTACCAGCTACCAACCTGCAGCCAGTTTTAATGTCTTCAGTGTGTTCAGTGCAGCTAGTTAGACAAGAAGCCTACATCTGTAGGATTCTGAAGTGTTTAAAATGTGTTATTTAACATTCCGGGAAGATCATATTGCTGAAATCTTAGAGGAAGGTGGTTCATCAGAAGGAGTAATTACAAGTCAGTAATTTATTGTAAAGGTTCTATTATCATGTGAAATGAGAGCCTCAATGGATGTTAATATTATGGGGGACTATGAATGCTTTGGAAGTGTCATATTATGTTTTTTATTATTGGAGTGAGGAGAGGGATTAAAATTCACAGTCCTAAATGTCATAGTTTCTGAAGAGTTTTGTTGTAAGATTTTACAAATTGATGTACTGATTTCATAAATCAAAAAATTCTAATTGATTTTCTTTCTTTTCTATCAACAGGAAGATTTCTCTCCCCTTTCATTAACTGATATATGCTTAGATTTTTTGAGAGTGAACTTGGATAAATTTTGTAGGGAGAGGACAGATGGCTCATTCTGTCTCAAGGAAGCTGTGGTGTTTCCACAAGAACTGGCAGATCGTCTGCTGCAAAAAATGTCATTGAATGGTAAGACAAAATGTCAGTTTACTTTTTATTTCTAAATATCACCTTTAAAAATTCTCAGCTGTAGACTATCTGGCTATGCTGATATTTCAAATTGAGAAATGCCAATATACTCCTTGAGTATATTGGCATTTCACTCAGTTGATTTTAAACTAGCAATGATTTGTGTGTAATAACACCAAGATAAACCTAGTCAAACTTAAGACATGTAGCATATTATTAACATGCTTGCATTACCCTCTGAGACAATCTATGGGCACTCTGGGGTTAGAGTTAAAGGATGTTTGCACAGAGCTCTGAAAATAAATGGATGGTGATTCAATTGGAATTCAGTAATAATTGATGCCACTGTGGCCTGATAAATGTTTCATCAGGAATAAGCCATTTTTATTTTTCCTTTTGTAAGCACACCAGCTGGAGCTCAGGTGAGAGCCTAGTTTTATGGTCAATGCATAAATCAGCTTCTAGATGTAGACTTTATCTATTGTTTTTAATTTTAGATAATTATTTAGTTATTCTCTCGCCCTGTTACACCTTTTATTGTTCATGTGAATTTTATTTTTTTAATTATTCTCAAAGGTAAAATATCAAAAGTGACATATTAAAACACAGTCGTATATGTTGTACCATCGTTTTAAAAATATTCTCTACGAGTTTAGATTAGTACACCAGATAATGGTATGCATTGCAAAAGTAAAGGGACTGTATTTTGCTGGGGAGAGTAATGCTGTGAGGGATGTGAAAAATGCTTCTGTTCTTACTAATCCTGCTTAATAAAACATTTAGCGTGGTGATTTAAAACTGAGCTTTCTTCAACTGTTGTTATTCAAGAAAGTTGGAGAGGACAAAGGGAACCAAAAATAAATGAATCTGATACCAGTTTTCAGAAAATGTTGGAATGTATTATTAAGAGGTATTAACTCATTTAAGAAATTTGAATACTATTGGATAGTCAACATAGACTTACAAAAGGAAATCATGTTTGATTAATTGGGTTTTGAGCATGTGAATAGTAGGAAATAGAAAAGTGAGCCAGTAGAGATAGTGCACTTGGGCCTCCAAAAGACCATCAATAAGGTGTCACATTAAACAAGAGAATGGCTAGTGCAGTTGCAATAATATATTAGTATCAATTGAATACAGGATGTGGCTGAAATGGTGTACAGAGGAACCTTGATTATCTGAATGAGATGGGCGGGCACTATTTTGTTCTGATAATTTGATTATTCGGTTAATTGATTCAATGCCTCTCCTCTAGGGCTCGGAGTTTTCTGAAGTTCCTTTTTCCTTGCTCTGCCTGCCTTACTCCTCCTCTGTCTCAGGGTTTCTTTCTGAGCAGACACACCCTTGTGTGTAAGGGTCCTGCAGCATTGCTGAAGCCTCACTGCCCCCGCCCACACACTCAGATCAGTTCATTGGGATTGACGCAGCCAGCACTTGCTAGGTCCACACCCTATTCAGGAGACTGGACAGCAACACACTGCATGTGAGACCCCCACCCACCCCTGTCTGACCCAGGGCAATTGTCAAATGTGTTGTGTGTGGTATCAGCTCATGTGATGACAAGGGCTGGTGTGTGGGGTCTAGGTAAAGACATGGGAGATGGTTCCTGAAGCTCAAGAATTGTTGAACTTGTTATTGATTTGAGTGAAGTGCCTGTAAAGTGCAACTTCATCTGGAAGTTGTGTTTGGGGTTTTGAATGGTGAGGAGGGAGGAAGTAAACAGGCAGGTGTTGCATGTTCTGTGATTGCAGGGGATGGTATCATACAGTCATGTTGGGAGTGAAGGATGAGTGGACCAGGGTGTCCTGGAGGGAATGGTGCTCGCAGAAGACTGCTGGGAGGGAATGTGTATAAGGATTTGAATGCTCGTGGGATTCTAGGTGAGGATAAGGAAGACCTATCACTATTGTGGGACAGAAGAGGGCTGAAGTGTGGGAGATGGATTGGACCTGGCTGATGGTCCTCTCAGCTAGGTGCTATAAAATCCTTAGTTGTGGGAGGAGGTTTTGGAGGCTCCCTTATTGAAGTTGGCATCATCAGAACATGGAGGAACGAGGAGAATGGAATAGAGTTGTTACAGGAATCCGGATGTAAGGCTACATAGTCCAGGGAACTTTGGGAGTTGGTGAATTTGTAGCAGATATTGGTGGCCAGCCTATGCCCAGAAATGAATGCAGATGTCAAGGAAGGGAAGAGAAAATAGAGATGATGGTGAGAGCGGGTTGGAATTTGGAAGCAAAATCGATGAACTTTAATGATATAGCGAAAGAGTTGGGGGTGGAGGTTGGAGTAGGACTGGAACAAGGAATGTTCCATGCATTCCACAAAGTGACAGACATCATTGTGCAGCAATGAATACCCGGATGGGCCTTATGTTTGACCAGAAGAAAGTGAAAGGAGTTTTTAAAGTTGTTCAGAGTGAGGTTGAGCTCGGCCTGATGGTGGTGAATGGGGATGGCTAAGGCACTTTTTTTCCCTGGAAGAAGCGGAGATTCCTGAGACTTTGTTGATGGGGGATGAGAATGTAAAGAAGCTCTGTCTTGAGTGCTAGATCTGTTTGAAGTCTACAGGAGTAAAGTTCTGTTTTCACAGTTCGGATACTCCATGTTATGTGGCGTTATCACCGTGCTAAATGGGATAATGCCACACAACACAATGGAGGGTAACCTAAGTGTGAAGGTGAAACTTAACCACTGTACACTTTTATGGGAGTTGTGTGTCTGTCTGGCAGGCAGATTGGTGAGCATGTGGTCAAGTATATTTTTATATGGAGTTATGTCCTTCACCAACAACTGCAGACTTTTGTTTAAGACTCTGCTGATTTGGTCTAGGGTTCCACTGAGCCACTTCTGGTGATGGACATTGAAATCCTCTACGCAGAGATAGTCTGTAGACTTGCCAACCTGCATGCTTCCTCAAAGTGGTGTTCAACATGGATGTCTTATTGTAGTCTCAGAATGAGGAAGTTTTGTAGCCCTCGTACAGAGCTTCAGTGATCACATTCAAAGTGTGGTGCTGGAAAAGCACAGTCGGTCAGGCAATATCCAAGGAACAGGAGAGTTGATGTTTCAGGCATAAGCCCTTCATCAGGAATATGGCCTGGTATATAGTGCACAGTTCTGGTCTCTGTTTTATGATAACATACTTACTTGCCCTAGATATATGGTTACTGGGTAAAAGGTGAAGTTTATTGGCCTGAACACTTTGAAGTTAAGAAGAATAAAAGATGTTCTCACTGAAACAGTAAGGGTCTGAAGGGACTCAACAGGGCAGACATGGAGAGATTATTTTCCCTAGTTTTGGAAACCCGGGAACATCATTTGGGATTGGGATGTGGCGAGATCTGTTCACTCAGGTTTGTAAATCTTTGAAATTCTCAGCCCATGGGGATTGTGGATTGTCAGTAGTTGTATATGTTTAAAGCTGAATTGGACAGATTATTTTTTTGGCTCTCTGGAATGAAAGAATATGGAAAGTAGTTGCTGAGGTAGATGACTGACAAGGATAGTATTGATTGTTGGAGTAGGGTCAAGGATAAAAGGGACTTTGCTTTTTCTTTTTTTTTCTTCCTGTCCTTAAAAGTATTGATGGCAGGTGTTGTGAAGAATGCAGATGGTGATATTGCAGAGTATTATCTAAAAGAAGAATGACTGCAGAATTCCAAGATTCAGAGGGACCTAAGTAGTTTAATACATGAATCGCATGTACGCTAGGTACGCTAGTAATTAAGACTAATAGAATGTTATCCTTTATTAGGGGAGGAACTGTGCAGAAAGTAAGGATGTAATGCAAGGCATTTGTGAAATCCACCTCAAATACTGTGGTTTGGTCTCCTTATTTGAGGGTGTTTGCAAGTATGTTGGAGATGCTTCAGTGGAAATTTGCTGGATTGATATCTAAAGAAATGGGTTGCCTTGTGAGGATAAGTTGGTAGGCTGGGCTTGTTACCATTGTAGATTAGAAGAGTGAAGGGTGACTTAATTGAAGTGTATAAATTTGTCTTGATGTGGTGGATGTGGAAAAGGTTTCCTCAGCATGAATCGAGAACCAGGGGATACTGTTTCCAAAATTAAGAGTACCCTTTTTAGGTGCAAGGTAAACTTCATTTTTTCTGAAGCCTGTGAGACTTTGTTGGTCTGTTTCTCAGAAAGTACTGGAGATGGGTAATTGAATATCTTTAAGGTTGAGCAAAGTAGGTTTTTTTTCAGGCAATTAGAACCAAAGGTTACCTGGAGCACATGGGAATGTTGTAGTCTAAACACAAACGTATCAGCCATGATTTTATTGATTTATAGAGCAGGCTTGAAGACTGACTTCTGCTGTTTAATTTTTATGTTCATTTGTACCGCTCCAGGAAGTACTGGATAAGGTTTCATGTAAGAGATGTGAATTTCCACAATGCAATTAGTTGCAGCGATAATTTGCTTCTAATTGCTTGACATATTGAAGTTTGACTTGTGAAGATGTGCATGCTTATCATTGGTTTAAGTGCTTGTACTTTTTTTTTTCTTCTTTCCTCAACCCCTTCTAAGTTGCCTGCACGTCAGAATAGTTGGATGGGATGTGATGGTTTTAATATTGTTGGGAACAGGTAAAAAGAATGTGTGAAGACTGGTTTAGAGGAAAAAGGCATTTGGGCATGAGCTTGATGGCAGTTCAGAACAACTGTTTCTGTCAATCAATCAACGACCAATCAATGTTTTTTTTCTCTCTTCAGATATTTATATCCTCTAATCCTACCTGAGTTTTAAAAAGAAAAGCAATGAAGACCTAAATTTCTCCTCTGAATTCATGTAAAATGCATGTAATCTGCAAAGAAATACAAATCGGTGAAGATCTGTTCCATTTCTGTGTAAAATCAGCTGCTTAACCTTGTTTTAAAACTGTAAAATCTCACCCAGGAGACTTACATAGAACATAGAAGAATACAGCGCAGTACAGGCCCTTCGGCCCTCGATGTTGCGCCGATCCAAGCCCACCTAACCTACACTAGCCCACTATCCTCCGTATGCCTATCCAATGCCCGCTTAAATGCCCATAATGAGGGAGAGTCCACCACTGCTACTGGCAGGGCATTCCATGAACTCACGACTCGCTGAGTAAAGAACCTACCCCTAACATCTGTCCTATACCTACCCTTCCTTAATTTAAAGCTATGCCCCCTTGTAATAGCTGACTCCATACGTGGAAAAAGATTCTCACTTTCGACCCTATTTAAACCCCTAATCATCTTGTACACCTCTATCAAGTCACCTCTAAACCTTCTTTTCTCCAATGAAAACAACCCCAAGTGCCTCAGCCTTTCCTCATATGATCTTTCTACCATACCAGGCAACATCCTGGTAAACCTCCTCTGCACCCGTTCCAGTGCCTCCACATCCTTCCTATAATATGGCGACCAAAACTGCACACAATATTCCAGATGCAGCCGCACCAGAGTCTTATACAACTGCAACATGACCTCAGGACTACGGAACTCAATTCCTCTACCAATAAAAGCCAGTACGCCATATGCCTTCCTCACCCCACTATTTACCTGGGTGGCAACTTTCAAAATAGTTATAGATCAGAGAGACCTCGGGTGTTCAGGTACATCATTCTTCACACACCGTTAAGAAGGCATTTAGCACACGTGCCTTCATGGCTCAGACCTTTGAGTAAGTGAGCTGGGATGTCGTGCTGAGGTTGTACAGGAGGTGAGGTCTCCTCTGCAGTACTGTCTGCAGTTCTGGTCTCCCTGTGAGGCGGAGGATATTTTTTTTGCAGTAGTCTACCATGGGGAACCTTATCAAACGCCTTACTAAAATCCATATACACCACATCTACTGCTTTCCCCTCGTCCCCCTCCTTAGTCACCTTCTCAAAGAATTCAATAAGGTTTGTGAGGCACGACCTGCCCTTCACAAAACCATGCTGACTATCCTTGATCACATTATTCCTATCCAGATGTTCATAAATCCTATCCCTTACAATTCTCTCTAAGATTTTGCCCACAACAGAAGTGAGACTCACTGGCCTATAGTTACTAGACTTATGCTGAAGTCATCATGGTTCATTTTTGGTGCTTATTCTGAGCACTTGATAAGGATAGATTGCAAATGGTTAAAACATTCACAGATGATTGTGTGGACCTATGTACTCTGATCAAGATGACTGTTAATCAGAAATGATTAGTGCTTCTTTATACCAATTAATGTACACTTGAAAGTATTGTTTATCAATCCTTCATTTGTTAAATCTATTGTTTTAGCTGAACTTTTACAACAGCAAATTAATAATAGAGCACCATTGAGAGAAATGGTATGTCAGTGAGGAATGGCATACAAAAGCTTCTTCCAGTCTCATACAGTACATGTGACAGACCTTAAATTTTTTTTTTTTAAAATCATCTTTCGGGTTTGCTGGAAGTGTCTTAGAAGTCAGATAGCTCATTTGTGTTCAATTATGAAATACTGCCTTAAAGTGAAATTGAGTACCCTAACATTGCTGTCAGGAATTTTATCTGCAGCAATAAACTACACAGAATTCGCATTTGTATTGCCTATTTTACTCATTAGCTAACCCTTGTGAGAAATGGAAAATTTTATAACAATGTAGCAAAGGACATTCATTTGAGGCAGGGATTTTCAACAATGTTCAGTTACCTGTCCTGGATTCCATCAACGTTCCCTTTCTACATTGAACACAAAATCCCTTTCAGTTTACTGACTGCCTCTTTCTTTTTATATTCCCATAACAGGTGTGCTTAATGAAAAGACTGTGGGTATCTTCCGCAGGAATGATCTGCTGCGCTTGAAACGTGCTTGTATTCGAAATGCTAAACTATCAGCAGTTGCATTCAGGAAAGCATTCTGTCATCACAAGCTTATTGATCTGGATGCTTCTGGTGTAAATGCAGACATCACGATAACTGACATTGTAAATGCACTGGTCACAAACAAATGGAATCAACAGTACCTGCAGTGTCTTATGTTGAATTCGTTAACATTGTCTCTGGAAGATCCGTATGAGCGATGCTTCAGCCAGTTAACTGGCCTGCGTGTTTTAAGTGTGACCAACGTTCTCTTCTATAATGAGGATCTTGGAGATGTTGCCTCTCTTCCAAGGTTAGAAAGTTTAGACATTTCAAATACTTCTGTTACAGACATCACATCACTTCTGACCTGTAAAGATAGGCTAAAATCCTTGACCATGCACCACCTGAAATGTCTGAAGATGACAACTACACAGATTTTGGAAATTATTAAGGAACTGGCACTGCTGCAACATCTAGACATTTCTGATGATAAGCAGTTTACCTCTGACATTGCACTTCGTTTGCTAGAACTGCCTGGCATACTACCTAATCTCCGATCCTTGGATATTTCTGGCAGGAAGCACATCACCGATAAAGCTGTTCAGGCATTTGTCCAGCATCGGCCTACAATGCAATTCATGGGCTTACTGGCAACTGATGCTGGGTATTCTGACTTTCTTTCTGGAGAAGGGAGCTTAAAGGTTGGTTTTCCTTAATTTTTTCATTAGTAAGGACTTTGTCTCCACACTTGGTTCTGGTGGTTAAACTGTGATTTACAAGGTTTTTTAATTCAAATGTTTTTGCAGAATATTTTGAAAAAATCTTTGGAGTATCTATTGAAGTTGAGAGGAATGTAAGGTGATCGTATTAAAACAAAAAGTTCCTAAGGCAACTTTTCCTGTTGGATTCTGAAATAATGTTTTTCCCCTTGAGGAAGTGTAGAACCAGAGGACATAGTTTATAAATCTGTGAGGGAGAGAAACAAGTATTTTTTTCAATGACCAGTATTTGGGGTATGGAATGTCTGGAAAAGTGGTGGAAGCGGGTTCAATTGAGTCATTCATTCAAGAAGGCTTTGAATGATTTGGATAGTGCAGGAATATGGGGAGGAGATTAGAACCAGTATGCAGGCATGATGGGCTGAATGGCCTCTTTCTGCACTGTTGCAATTTTGTGGTGCAAAGGAGAGCAAAATTTGCAGTGATATATTTAGGTGATTGACCTTCCATGTCTACATATTTAACATCAGCTGACTGCACATCCGTAACCTCTTATAGAATATGGAACATTACAGCGCATTACAGGCCCTTTGTCCCTTGATTTTGCAGCAACCTGTGAAACCAATCTGAAGCCCATCCAGCCTAAACTATTCGATTTTCATCGATTTATGTTTATCCAAAGACCATTTAAATGCCGTGAAAGTTGGCGAGTCTACTACTGTTGCAGGCAGGGCATTACACACCTCTACTACTCTGAGTAAAGAAACTACCTCTGACATTTGTCCTATATCTATCACCCCTCAGTTTAAAGCTATGTCCCCTTGTGCTGGCCATCATCATCTGAGGAATAGGCTCTAATTGTCTACCTAATCTAACCCTCAAATTATCTTCTGTCTCAATGAAGGCACTTCTCCACCTTCTTCTCTCGAACAAAAACAGCCTCAAGTCCCTCAGACTTTGTTTGAAGATCTTTCCTCCATATCAAGCAATATCCTAGTAAATCTCCTCTAAACCCTTTCCAAAGCTACCACATCCTTCCTATAATGTGGTGACCAGAACCGCACGCAATACTCAGTGTGGCAGCACCAGAGTTTCGTACAGTTGTAACATGACCTCATGGCTCCAAAACTCAATCTTGCTACCAATAAAAGCCAAAACAACATTCGTCTTCTTAACAACCCTATCTACCTGGGTGGCAACTTTCATGGACACTAAGATCTCTCTGCCCATCTACACTATGAAGAATCTTAGCATTAGCGCTATGCTCTTTATTCCTGTTGCTCCTTCCAAAGTAGATCACCTCACACTTTTCTGCATTAAACTCCATTTGTCATCTCTCAGCCCAGCTCTGCAGCTTATCTATGACCCTCAGTAAACTGCAACCTCCTTCGGCACTATTCACAACTCCACCTTGGTGTCATCGACAAATTTACTAACCCCCATCCTTCTACACCCTCATCCAGGTTATTTATAAAAATGCCAAACAGCAATGGACCCAAAACAGATCCTTGCAGTATACCACTAGTAACTGAACTCCAGGATGAACATCTCCCATCAATCACCACACTCTCTCTTCTTTCAGCTAGCCAATTTCTGATCCAAACCATCAAATCACCCTTAATCCCTTGCCTCCCTATTTTGTGCAATAGCCTGCCATGAGGAACCTTATCAAATGCCTTACTGAAATCTATATACACCACATCACCCTCCTCCACCTGTTTGGTCATCATCTCAAAGAATTCAATAAGGTTGTGAGGGATGACCTTCCCTTCACAAAACAGTGTTGACTATCCTTAATCAACTTATTCCATTCTAGATGATAAGTCCTATTTCTTATAATCTTTTCCAACACTTTACCCACAACCGAAGTAAGGCTCACTGGCTTATAATTACCAGGGTTGTCTCTACTCCCCTTCTTGAACAAGGGGACAACATTTGCTATCCTCTAGTCTTCTGGCACTATTCCTGTGGGCAATGACAACATAAATATCAAAGCCAAAGGCTCTACAATCTCCTCCATGGCTTTCCAGAGAATCCTAGGATAAATCCCATCCAGCCTAGGGGTTTTATCTATTTTCACACTTTCCAGAATTGCTAACACCTCGTCTTCGTGAACTTTCACTCCGTCTAGTCTAATAGCCTGTATCTCCGTATTGTCCTTGACAATAGCGCTTTTCCTATCTCCTCTGACTCCACACACAACTTCCCACTACTGTCCTTGATTTGCCCTAATCTTACTCTCATCATTCTTTTATTCCTAATTTATACCTATATAAAGCTTTACGTTTTTCCTTGATTCTGCCTGTCAATGATTTCTCATGTCCCCTCCTGGCTTCTCTCCGCCCTCTCTTTAGGTCTTTCCTGGCTAACTTGTCAACTCTCAAGCGTCCTAACATAAACCTTATTCTTCTTCTTGAAGATTCAACTTCCTCAGTAAACCACAGTTGTTCCTGTGCTCAACAACTTCTCCCCTGCCTGACTGGTACTACTTAACAAGATATGCAGTAGCTGTTCCTTGAATAAGCTCCACATTTCAATTGTGCCCATCCCCTGCAGTTTCCTTCCCCATCCTATGCATCCTAAATCTTACCTAATTGCATCATAATTACCTTTTCCCCCAGCTATAACTCTTACCATGCGGTATATGCCTGTCTCTCTCCATCACTAAAGTAGACATAACTGAATTGTGGTCACTATGACTAAAATGCTCACCTACCTCCAAATCTAACACCTGGGTTCATACCCAGTTCCAAATCTGATGTGGCCTAGCCCCTTGTTGGCCTGTTTACATATTGTCAGGAAGCCCTCCTGCACACATTGGACAAAAACTGACCCATCTAAAGTACTTTAACTATAGTACTTCCAGTCGATATTTGGAAAATTAAAGTCCCCCTTAACAACCACCCTGTTACACTCGCTCCTATCCAGAATCATCTTTGCTATCCTTTCCTCTACATCTCTGGAACTATTCGGAGGCCAACAGGGTGACCTTTCCTGTTTCTAACCTGAGCAATACTACTTAGCAATAGATGTGTCCTCAAACATCCTTTCTGCCACGTAATACTGTCCTTGACTAACAATGCCACACCTACCCCTCTTTTAACACCTTCCTTGTTCTTACTGTAGCATCTAAATCCCGGAACCTGCAACTACCATTCCTGTACCTGTTCTTTCCATGTGTCCATAACGTCGATGCTGCAAGTTCACCCACCTTATTCCGGATACTCCTGGCATTGAAGTAGACACACTCCAAACCACCTTCCGGCTTGCCTGTGCACTATTGTGACCTTTTTTAAACCATATTTCTGACCTCTATTACTCTCAACTTCCTCGACACTGGAGCTACAATTTAGGTTCCCAACCCCCCGCTGAGTTAATTTAAACCCTCCCAAAGAGCATTAGCAAATCCCACCCCCGCCCCCATCCCAAAGGGCATTAGCAAATCTGCCGGATCTTGATACCACTGTAGTTCAACTGTAGACCATCCTGTTTGTAGAGGTCCCACCTACCCCAGAATGAGCACCAATTATCCAGGTATTCAAAATCCTCCCTCCTGCACCATCTTTGTAGCCACGTGTTCAACTCCTCTCTCTCCTTATTCCTCGCCTTGCTAGCACATTGCATGGGTAACAAACCAGAAATAACAACTGCTTGTTCTAGTTCTAAGCTTCCACCCTAGCTCCGAATGTCTGCCTTAAATCCCTATCCGTTTTCCTACCTATTTCATTTGTGCTTATGTGGATCAGGACTCTGGGCTGTCCCCCATCCCACTTAAGGATCCTGAAAACATGATCCGAGACATCACAAATCCTGGCACCTGGGATGCAAACACCAACCATGAGTCTTTCGCGTTTCCCCCTAACTATGGAGCCCCCAATCACTAATGCTCTGCTCCTCTTATTGCCCCTGCCCCCTTCCCTTCTGATCAACAGGGACCGACTCTGCCAGAGACCTGAACCCCATGACTTACTCCTGGTAAGTCCCTCCCCCCACCCCAACAGAATCCAAAACCATATTCTTGTGGTTGAGGGGAACAGTCAAAGAGGATCCCTGCACTGCCTGCCAGTTCTCCTTCCATCCCCTGTCATCCACCTGCCTTTTTTTTGGACTGAGGTGAGACAACCTCCCTGTAACTTTTCTCAATAACCCCTTCCATCCCTGAACAATCCGAAGTTCATCCAGCTCTCGCTGCAGTTCCCTAACATGGTTTTCGAGAAACTGAAGTTGGGTGCACTTCCCGTAGAGAAAGTCAGCAGGGACATTAGTGGTGACACTTACCTCCCACATTCTGCTGGACAAACATCCAACTGCCCTAATCGCCATTCCCACTATTATTCTATAATTCCCAAAGAGATAACTGAAAAATAAAATAAGCTAATCACTTTACCAATCCGTTGCACAGAAGCTTTTTTTGGGTTAGAGAAGGATGGGTGGGTAACACTACCTTTTAATAGTGTTTCGGATAAAGCAACCACTCAAATATATTACTTTACCTACCAAGCAGCCCTCTCGTCCTCACTCCCGCTGTAGAAATGGAGGCCCTGACGCTTGAGGTACGCTTTTAAGCAATTATTTACCCAGCAGCCCTCTGGTCCTCACTCCTGCTGTAAAAATGCTATGTTCCCTATCAATTGGTTTCTTAGCATTGGTAGGTGCTAATGGTGATTTTTCACATTCTCTTCCTAAAGGCAGGTTTGAACTCTAACACAGGGAGGCAGGTCTCCCTTCCACCAGAGCTGAAACTGGAATCAAAACTTGTTGCCAGCAATGTGATCCATTTCAGCCACCTGTGCTCAAGGAAGATTTAATTGTTGTGGTAACATGAAACTTTAAACAAAAAAAAGTGTTTTGCTGGAACAAAAGTAAAGGATCCAATTTCATTCCACCATATGACTCACCTGCTCATACTATTTGCCAATGGCAAGTGTTGAAGGGTTTAAAAGCTGATCCTTAACCTGCTTGGCCTTGTTATGAGCGCATCTTCACTGGCCAATAAGCCATTGAGGATGGTTTGAACCTGGAGCTTCTGGCTCAGAGGCAGGGATGCGGTTGGTTCTCTGATATTGCAGCAATGTGATTTCCCTGAGATTTGAAGTCACTGCAAGCTTTTTTAGCAAGATATTCTGGCTCCAAAGTGTTCTCATTCTTGCTTCCTTCCTTCATGAAAATAAAGTAGTCTTGAGTGCTGAGGAATTGAACAATTTTCATTTTTAGAGGCTAAATTGAGCCCATGTTTTGAGTGGATTGATACATTAGTAAATATTCCAGTATAGTGTCTAAATGAAATCGTACTTTTAATGTGCTTTTGCTGCAAAGCATGAATTTTCCCCTATTTTGTGTAATTTTATTTTTGTGGCCTTTTGAGTAAAATCAGGTTAACAGTTCCATATGACTGAATTGTGTGATGCTAGGAACGTAGGCCATGGATTCCACAGGCTGGTACATCGTGGTAAAAGCATATTCCTTCAGTTGTTTGAGTACAGCAATATTGCAATCAGTCCATTCTTGCAAACCTCTCAAACGTGCCCAGATGTGATTTCATAACTAGGTCACATTGCTTCACACACTCAGGATTATGTAGCATTATGCTGACATTCAATTTAAAATTCAGGGTTTCTGGTTGGTGCATTTGTGTACTGAAAGCTACATAAATTAATGTAAAGGTTATGCTCTTTACAGACAAAACATACACACACATGCTGTGTCTAAAGCAAAAAGGTGACAACAATTCTTTGGTCAATTTCTTGGGGCAATGCATTAACCGAGTTACCTGGTTTTGTTTAAAATTTAAATAATTCTTGGCAGTTAAGTCAGCCATTAACTGGGTCATTCTCCGTTGGCGGTACCTTTTTTAAACCTGAGCCCAATTGCCAACTGATCAGCATTCTCCTCTCTCATAATATAAACATTATTTTCCCTTTGCCTTTGAATCTGAGTGAAAATGAAACGCTTTGACAATTCATTTTTTTAGAAATATTAATGTTTTGTGGCTTTCCCATCCAAGATACACATTATTAATATTAAAATCATTGTATGTAAGTGGAAAAATGAACTTCTAATGTTTCCCTTGGTGTGTTTACTGGATATTTGGCATGCAAGCATATTCCAGTACATATGGGCATTGCTAAATACTTAAGTGTATGCTTATTTATTATTAGCAAAAACAGTTGCTATTTGTGTACTAGATAGTCTTTGCAATTAAGATGATTATTGGGATTTGAAGCTCCACTTGGGATCAAATAATACTTCATCGATAAAGTAAATTCATTTTAACCTGTGTGGTCAGGAAGGAGGATAGAATTGGGCATAGATTTGGATGACGACAACAGTACATTCAAGGGCATAGACTTGAAGATCCTTTTTTATAGGTTGATTTGGCGAGCAAAATAATATTCTTCAAAAGAATTCTGCAAAAGTATATATTTTCTTAAAGCTTTTGTTTTAAATTAGATTTTTGAAAGTTAAGCTTTTTAATAAGGGTGGTTCATGCATTTGGACAGATGGCATAACAATGTTTAAAATCCATACTTTGTGATTAAATTGACCAACCTTTTAAAGGTTGTAGTGAGTAGTGTAACTGACTTTAACTGATAAGTCTCAACTTTTGCTGTGTTAATGGGGAGCAGGTTTGAAGGGCAAACTCCTTACTTGTGTTCCTATTTCTTGTGTTTAAATCATTTATCTTTCAGCATTCCCTTTGAAGTTTTTTTTCCATTCTATGCAGCTGTTATGCTAACCCTCTGTATTAATATGGAGAGAATGAGCTCAGTATGATTGCTGTTACTGTAGAATTTAAGCATGGCTGGGGAAGAAAGAAAAGTTATTTCATAAATTTATTTTTGATCTTTTACAACTTTTTTTTTATCCTTGTTATTATATGTGAAAGGTATCAGGAGAAGCAAATGAAGTACAGATTTCTGAAGCTCTTCGTCGATACAGTGAAAGAGCCTTTTTTGTAAGAGAAGCATTATTTCATCTTTTCAGTCTGACACACAGTATGGAAAAACCACAGCCGGAACTACTGAAGGTAAAGTTTATATTTAAACCAACTCTTGACACTGAAATTTTTCCTGTAGGTGAATGATACCTGTTTAAATGACCTGGAAGCCAATCATTAATTATCTTTGTACTTTTGCAATATAATTGAAAGATATTATACTGTGATGATTCCTCATCACTAAGAGTAATGATGCAGTTCATGTGTCAAAAATGGTAGAAGTGGAAAGTTGCATTTCACATGTTTCTGAGAAAATTCTTGCATCTTCCTGTGGTTCAAAATCCATATTTACAAGCCATTGTTGTGCCAATAGCAAAGTAAAATTCATTTCTACCAGATTTGTGGCAGTCATTTGCCATTGACTGTGTATATGTCGGTTTCCTTTGCTGGAAAATGCTTTACATTGTTAATGGGCCACATTTTTCAAGTGGAAAAATAAATCTCTACCATTTAAAGCAAAGTATAAAATTGGCGTTACTTAATGCCAGTCAGTATGATGGATTTCCTTCATGTTCACGGTAAACCAGCACTCCAAGCCCTGATTAATAAAAACAAGTTTTTAAGCATATGATTCTGGAATGCAGACAACACCAGAAAGTAACTTAAAAAAAATTGATTGGCCAGCTGCTGACCATGGTCTTATTGGACAAGATATTTATTACCATTACAGATGTCTATATATCCTCCTATGTAATCTACTGTTATCAGTTGAGTTTATAACCCCTCTGAACAACACTGTTGGAAATGAAATTTGGAAGGCAGGGTACTGTAAAAGTATTCCAAACAGGAAATTGCACATTGCTTTTGGTGGAGGGAGTGCAAGGAGAGTTTTTTAAAAAAGAAAAAGTCATCCTGACCTTCCCATATTTAAATTATTTGGTCATTGTTACAGCTTGTGATGTATTTTGTTCTTATTTTCAGCTTGTGGTCATTGGAATGAAAAACCATTCCACAAACCTGCCAGTTCAGCTAGCTGCTAGCGCATGTGTATTCAATTTGACAAAACAGGATTTAGCAGGTGGAATGCCTGTGCGCCTTTTGACAGAAGTGACTCGTCTCTTACTGAAAGCCATGGAACACTTTCCCAACCATCAACAGGTAAGTGTTGGAGATGAAATATAACAGGATAATTAATGGGCATCACTTCATATTTGCATGCCATTAGCTATTTCACATTTTGCCTTCTGTTAATTCAACCAGTCAAAGCAAATATTGCTTTAGCTTAACAACTGACAAGTTAAGACTGCAGATTATTGACCACCAAATGTGTTTTTTTTTAAAAAAAAAAGCCAAAGACTGAGTCTTCCACAAAATGTTGGCTTGTCCAACTTAATTGAGACATTGAATTTGCGAATATGGACTATACTTTCTGAATGGAATGTCAGTCAGGAAGAAGCCATTTGGGTGGTAACTGGGGAATGTCTTAAATTCATTCCTGGCTTTGTCCTATCTGATTTGCATTTAATCAGTCTAGTCATTTGGCCAGTGTTTAAACAGAAAATTGTTTTGTTAATATTTGTGAAAATGGATTTATTTTTTAGTTGCTGCAGTTTTACTATTGTTCTTTCCACAAGACCGTACTCTTTGTTGAAAGAAAGCGTTTACTTTTTAGGTCAGTGACTTTTCATAACTGGTCAGGAGTTTTCATGAAAGATAGTAGACAGATATTGGTGAACCAGCTGAATATTTCCAGAATTTTCTTCCTTTTAGTTTGATTTGTAGCACCACAATATTATACACTTGTTTTAGACCATACTCTTGTGAATTGAAGAACTAATGTTAGCATTAATATAGTCAAATGTATTTATTGTCTTTCTGATCTTCAATTATTAGTAGCAAGGCTGGATCTTGCTTTTTTTCCCTCCCTTTAGTTTCAAACTTTTTTTTGTGAAGGATTACTGTCACGTAGTCTAAGTACCTCACTAAGTACCTGCCTTGCCTCTATGGTGTCCATCATGTCATTTCTCTCCTATTATCACATGCCGTTTCAGCAGCACTCACCTGATATCTATCTGCATCCATTTTTCTTGAGCCATCTTTGACAGATCACTGTGCATATGGGCAAGTGTTGGCAGCATCATGACACAACAACCAAAAAGTCACGAGACTGACATTTCCTTACATGTACAAACCTAATTTCTCACCCTAGTTGACGTTTAACCACCATACCCCAGATTTTATCTGCTTATAGCTATATCCTGTCTTAACACCCTCAGAATTACTCTGCACTCTATCTAGACTGTGTTCCAGTGACTGAGAAGCTGCAGTATAAGATGGCCTGCCAGTCCTGCAGCCCTCTGATCCCATTCCAACAACTGGCAAAACTTTGTCACACTGACTCAAGACATATGAAGCTTGTGTCAGTACTGCACCTTGATTATCACAGGAAGTGGAGTTAGGTCCAAGAAACACTATCCTCGACAGTGGCCTGATGCTGCTACCGAGCTTTTCCTGACTGTTAGCCATGGTCCTCCTGCATCATCTTAGGTAACCAGTCACACTGACCAAAATGCACCCAATAACAAAGTACAGGACTTTTCGTGCAAATGACCTACAATAGAAATAGAAGGAACAAAAGAATCTCTTGGATTTCAGAAGACTCATCAGTTCCTCCACATGAGAGCTGAGCACATGTCTTCATGCAGTGAGATGTGCTGCATCCTGATAATGAGGCTCACGTCACCACCATCTATTCACTCAGCATGTGCAGCAACTTGAAGATGCTACTATTGGCAGGTAAGTACTGAGGGAGTGCCACAGTGTCAGAGGTCAGCACAATGACCAACCAGTGTCTTCTGGAAGAGAGTGCCTGCAGCACTCAGACCCTTCCTTTCCCGCACTCAAATCAAATGCTCAAATTCTCATGGTGTTCTGTAGACACCATCATTACACTTGCATGACAGGTGTATTATGAGTGGTTCACACAAGACCATTGGAAGTAAATAATGATTTCCCCTTCAGCCATTATAGCATTAACATTACAACCACTTCCTCCTTCGCCCTGCCATTTTGCATAGCCCCATTAATATTTGCTTGCCTGTTAGTGCAAGACTAGGCAGACATGATCCAACTGTGTAGTTGGTTGGAAACAAAACATTGTGTTCTATCAAAATGTATGTCAATTGATCAAGTCTGGAATGTGCCTTTAGAGATTGACAGTCTAAGCTGGAGAGGGAAAAACATTGCTCCATTGAGTATTGGAGACATTCCATGTATCCTGTCATTTCCATCATATTATGCATCTTAGCCAGACAGTGTTTCCCCTTTCAGCTCTTCAGGGCACAAATGTCATTCTGCTTACTGGTGTTTGAAAGACATTTACAAATCATCTTGCATTTTAGCAAGCGCAATACTCCACTAATCAGAATTTTCATATAAACTATATACATTCAGGAAATGTATTCTTGCAGGATCAGATTATAATACCAAACCAATGCTCCCTTCATAGTAAAGTGTCATTGAAGAGACTACCTAGCTGGAGAGATCAAAAAGGAAAATATCTCTACACTGTTCTTAGATCATAGAATTATAGAATCCCTACAATGCAGAAAGAGGCCAGAGGCCTTTCAACCTTTTTGAATCTGCACAAAACCTCTAAAGAGCATCCTACCCAGAACTTCACCTAACCTGGACACTATGGGGCAATTTAGCATGGCCAATCCATATAACCTGTTGTTTCACCATTACTGCCCTCTGACTTTGCAGAATTTATTTCAAATGTCTATTATTGGCAAAGGATTTTTATTGTTAAATGTCTGACCAAGTTTTAACTTCATTGACTGCAAAGTATTTTCACAAGATAAATTTGAAATACATTCTTGTTTTAGCTTCAGAAGAATTGTCTGTTGTCCCTTTGCAGTGACCGTATCCTCCAAGATGTCCCATTTAACAGGTGAGTAATCTTGTCAATGATATTTTACCTTTTTCGATTTTGCAAAAAAGGCATTGCCCTAACCTTTATTAATTAATTTTTATTAGCAGGTTATTAGATCACTTTGATTTTTGTTTTGCCTAGTTTAATTGTATATCAAGATCCAAATTTGTAGTTCTACTTCCTTTTACAGTAACCATTCAGCCTTTTTTAAATTCATTTGTGGGATATGGGCATTGCTGGCTAGCATTCATTGCAAGTAATTAAGTTGTCCTTGAGAAGGTATTGGTTGGCTGCCTTCTTGAATAGCTGCAGTTGCTACACAATATATCTAACAAGGGAATTCCCAGATTCTGACCTTGATAGTGAAGGAATGGTGACTGTATTTCCAAGACAGGATAGTCAGGACTTTGGGAAAGGGTGGAGTTTGCAGGTGGTGGCGTTCCCATGTATTGGTTGCCATTGCCATTCTAGATGGATGTGGTCACGAGTTTGGAATATGTCGTTTAAGGACTTTTAGGCAAATTTCTGCAGTGCATCTTGTAGATCATACAAACTGCTGCTAAGTGTCAGTAATGGAGAGAGTGGATATTTGTGGATGTGGTGTCAATCAAGCAGGTTACTTTATCCTGGTTGGTGTCAGGCTTCTTTTGAGTGTTGTTGGAGTTGCACCCACCCAGGCAAAAGGGGCGAGAAGTATTCCATCATACTGCTGACTTGTGCCTCCTAGAGCATAGGCTTTGGGAGTCAGAGGGTGAATTACTCACTTTATTCCTAGCCTATGACCTGTTTTTGTTGTCGCTGTATTTAGTTTGAGTCCAGTTGAGATTTTCGCTCAATAAGTTGCTCATGGGGAAATCAATGATTTGTGCCCTCTGGTTCTCTCTGCTTCCATCAATTAAATGATTTCCCATTACCTTTTCTGTCCAGACTCCTCATGATTTTGACTAACTATCAAATTGCTCCTCAATCATCCCTTCTCCAAGGAGAACAATCCAAATTTTTCCATGTAATTGAAGTTTCTCAACCATGGAATAACTCATGATTTTTCTGCACATTCTTAATACCTCACGATGACAGAAGGTTAGGCAGCATTGTAGCCAGTGTATATGATAGCATATTTGGGGAAGGGATATTGATAGATTAAGTGAATGGGCAAAACTGCAGTAATAGAGTTAAGTATAAGCAAGTGTGCAGTTATTCATTTTGGACTGAAAATGATAGATCATGGTAGTTTCTGGGTGCTGTAAAGTGGATGTCGGAAGAGACTTGAGGGTTCAGGTATGTAAATCTTTAAAATGTCACAAATAGGTGTGGAAATGAAACAAGAAAACTAATGGATTGCTAGATTTATATCTGGAGGACTGGAGTACAAGAATGCAGAAATTAAGCTGCAGCTGTACAAATGCTGGTTAAACCCCACTTGGAGTACAGTGAGCAGATCTGGGCACTGCACCTTAAGAAGGATATATTGGCCTTGGAGTGAGTACAACTTAGGTTTACAAGATTGATACCTGGACTTCAGGGGTTAAGTTTTATGAGAAGAGATTATACAAATTTCTCCAGAATTTAGAAAGTGGAGGAGTGATCTGATCACAGTCTTCAAGATATTAACAGGAAAAGACAGGGTTGATAAAAATAAACTATTTCCATGGTTGGGGATTCTAGAACTAGGGGGCATAATCTGAGACATCACAACAAGACTGTTCAGGTGAGATGTTAGGAAGCATTTCTGTACACAAAAGGTAGTGGACATTTGAAGTTCTCTTCTACTAACGGCAGTAGATACTGGATCAGTTCTTGACTTTAAACCTGAGATAGATATTGCTTTTTGCTTAACAAAATTTAAGGGATATAGACCAAAGGGAGATATTTGGAGTTGGGCCACTGACCAATCTTATTGAATAGTGGAACAGGTTTGAGGGGCTGAATGACCTACTGCTTTCCATATGTTCCACATTCTTCCTCATGTAGTGCACCGAACTGAAGGCATTATTTGAGTGGAGGTTGACTGACTGAGAATTCTGTACAGATTATTGTGACTTTCTTCAATCTATTTATGTTGCAAAGCATTCTTCTGTCATAATCAAAAACCATAGTGTCTATATACATAGCAGAAGTAAAGCACTTTTACGATTTGAGTGCTGAGTATATTATTGTTGAGAGTCATGTACAATTTTGTAATTCGCATCTACAAGATAAGGAAGAAAAAATGACAAAATTAATAACTACTTGGGGTGAGAGACCATAACATAATAAATAGGAGCCAGAGTAGGCCATTCGATCCTTTAAGCATGTCCTGCTATTCACTGTGATCATGGCTCATCTGATTGTGCTCTTGACTCTACGTTCCTGTTTGACCTTCACAATCCTAAACTCTTAACTTGCTGATTAAAAGCTCTGTCTAACTTGGGTCATTAAATATATTCAGTTGCTGCTGCTTTTTGAAGAAAATTCAAATCTAAAGACCTTCTGAGAGAAGAAATTCTTTATATGTTCCACACTCATAGTAAATGAGATACTCCTTATTTTGAAAATGCCCCCAATTCTAGATGCCACCAGTGGGCTGAATGGCCTTCCTTCCACTCCTATGTCTTATGGTCTTATGATAGGGAAGACGCTAGAGAATATTTTCCATCATTCTTCTAAACTATAGATTTGCACCTTTCTTCACACAACAGCCTCTTCATCCGTGGAATGTTCTTTTGAAATGCCTCCAATGCAAATATATCCCATTTTATGAACTACTACAAGGGCAATTTCACCAATTTCCTGTAGTAACATCTCTCCCTCAATTATAATTCTTCTGCTCATTATAAATGTTAAAATTCTGTTTGCTTTTCCAAACTAATTGCTGGACCTGCATGTTAACCTCTTATCATTCAAGTAGAAGGACGCCCAAGACCCCAGCAATTGCTCTTTAGAGGAATAGAAAAATAGAATATTACTTAATAAAGTGGACAAGCTCATATTTTCCAACACTGAACTATATCTAACAGTTTATTTTTGCTCACTTTTTTTTAACGTATCCATTTTCTTTTGTAGACCCTTGTGGTCATACTTTCATTAGCAAAGTCATGGTTCACATTATAGTAAAATGTGTTCAGAAATTTTAGTTCAGGGGTGCACAGTCAGTTGAGCTTGTCAATCCATAGAAGGTGGAGTCATGGAGGTGGACAAGTGCCTTGGTGGGCCTTCTAACAATTTGCCTCAGTTCTTTTGGGAATTTATCTCAATTGTTTACAAGCGGTTGTGTTCTCAAACACTCACCCCTCACATCTTCCATACTCCATTGCCTCATACCCTTCGTTGTTGCCTTTATAGTCCCATGGCCAGTATCCACCATGGACAGATCTTGAGCCATTTAGTGATTTTAAAGAAAATTTGAGACAGCTTAATACTGCTTTCACCCATACACCATACATCTGTGTCAACCAGTCAGTTTTTAAATTCACCTGGTTAATCTCTCATAAATGCTATCTGAACAGAAGAAGTTTATTTCAAGATAGTTAATCCTTCAATAGCCTCTTTAAATTGACAATCTGTGAACTCTGTATTCCAGTTCTTAAGATTATTGGTTTAAAACTCAGCCAAACATTCATGACAATCACTGTTGAAACTGCATGAACAATGCTAATGCTTTATCTTTTCTACCTTACATGAGATGACCTAACAATCAAAGCAATCCAAAAGTGCAGCTGCAGGCCTTTCATTTTGGTCAAAGAGCAAAGAATTTAATCTTCATATCATAGCAATTAAACAGATGTATATCGTACTTTGAGAGCATTTATGTTTGCTGAGGCCAAAATGGGGGTATGTTTGAACTCTGTACTAAGTTAAATAGCCCTGCTGAGGTAAAGTTTTCCTTCCACTGATGGGAAAATGCAAAGTACCATATTTTGGAAAAAGGGATAGAATTTCTGCATCCAGTGCCCTTGTGCCTTTTTTTAAACTGAGAAAATCCAACTCTTAACTTGCTTTCTGAACTGCCTTTTTCTAATAGCTACCAATTTGGCTGCAATACACTCAAGCCTATCATTCAAGTTGTTAATATAGATTATAAATAGTTGAGGTCCCAGCACTCCTTGTGGCACCCCATTAAAATTACTCCACAGAGGGCAGTATTCCATTACTGTTCTCCTTTATCTTAACATCGACACTGATCCAGCTCCCTAAGAGCCAGGTCTGAATGAACAGGATGTCTAACTCTTTTTTTTTTCTTGACACTCCTGTTTTTATCTATCAGCCAGGTCACCTTGATTGGGGTGTGACAACACCAACGTGAACCCTCTGTTAATTAAACCAAACACCCAGAAAAGCTCACCTTGCCTTGTTATCTTTTAAAATATGAATGACCGAGAACACTCAGATTCCACCAGTTAAAGAAAATAACATCAATTTATTTTTTTAACACCAAAAATGTACATTAAACAACTATTCGCAATTTTAAGCCCCCTTGCTCTTAAATGCTTTTTATCTGTCTCCAACTCTAACAATATACTGTTCCAGTTAGACATTTATTAAAATTACATCAACTATAATTTCAAACATACACCGCTACTGTCATCTTCTGTGTTTTTCTTCTGGCTGAGGATCTCCCTGGGTCATCGTCTTTCTTACTGTGAGTATGTTATATATGAAAAGCTACCTTTTTGATTGTTTCCTAATTTCTTGGAGAGGAGGATGTCTGGCATCCATGCATTTCTGTGTCAATGGCAGTTCTGTTTCTCCAGTTTTCAAAATGTCTGCATTTTTACACCTCCAAGATTGGATCATCTCACTGTTTCAATGTTGGCAAAACAATAAATTCAAAAGCAACTGGGTTTTAGTTTCCTGGGGCATAATGTTTCAACTGATTAGTCAAATTCAAATAGTTGTCAAAACAGCAACCGAAACTCAGGTATGCATTTCACTGCCAGATGTAAATATTTTCAATTTTCCAGAGCACTTTGTCTTGACCATCTAGTCATATACACAGACACTTGTAAGCTCTCAGTTCAAAACAGCTCCCGCTCCTGTACATGTCTTCAACTTGAAAACAGAGGCTATTAATCTGGACCAATCAGGGAACTCCTTGAGGTCCACTTGACCGACCTCATTACACCTGCTAGTTCCATCGAAACAGGGAAAGTAAGAGCAGCAGTAGGCTATTTGACCCTTCAAGCCTGCTCTGCTTTCTGTGTGATCATGGCTGATTATCCAATTCAATAGCCTGTTCCCACTTTCTCCCATATTCTTTAATGCCTTTAGCACAAAGAACAAAATCTATATCCTTAAATATTCAAGGTTTTAATCTAAACCACTTCCTGTGGCATAGAATACTAAAGGCTTACCAGTCTGAATGAAGCAATTTCTCCTTTTTCTCAGTCCTAAATAGCAGTGATCCCTTGTTCTGGACTCCCTGGTCATTGGCAACATCTTTGCTGTCTTTCCTCTGTACACTCCTATTAGAATTTTATAGGTTTTTGAGATTCTTCTTTCTTCTTCTTAATTCCTATGAATATAGTCCTAACTAGTCCAGTCTGCTTCATATGTCTGACCTCCATCCGAAGAATCAGTAAATCTTTGCTGCATTTCCCTCATAGCCAGAGCATCCATCCTCTGGTAAGGAGACCAAACTGCACATAATACTCCAGAAATTGTTACAGTTGTACAGGGGCTCGGTGAAACAAGACATCCCTGCTCCTGTACTGAAATCCTCTCACTATTAAGGCCAACATGCCATTTGCTGCCTTCACTGCCTGTTGCCTGCTTTCAATGACTAGTGTGCAAGGATACCCAGGTCAATAGATTTCCTAATCTATTGCCATTTAGGAAATCCAAAGTGGATAACCTCATCTATATCCACATTATACTTTTATCTTGCACGCATTTGCCTGCTTACTCAACTGGTCTAAATTGCATTGAAGCATCTCTGCAAACAACTGGGATGGCACGGTGGCTCAGTGGTTAGCACTGCTGCCTCACAGCACCAGGGACCCAGGTTCAATTCCAGTCTCTGGCAACTGTCTGTGTGGAATTTGTACATTCTCCCCATGGCTCTGTGTTTCCTCTGGGTACTCAGATTTCCTCCCGCAATCTAAAGATGTGCAGGTTAGGTGAATTGGCTATGCTAAATTGCACATAGCTTTCAGGGATGTGTAGGTTAAGTGCATTAGTCAGGGAAAACGTAAAGTAATAGGGTAGGGGAATGAGGTAAAAACAATGACTGCAGATGCTGGAAACCAGATTCTGGATCAGTGGTGCTGGATGCTGCCTGAATTGCTGTGCTCTTCCAGCACCACTGATCCAGGGTAGGGGAATGAGTCTGGTGGGATCCTCTTCAGAGGGTTGGTGTGGACTTGTTGGGCTGAAGGGCCTGTTTCCACACTTTAGGGATTCTATGATTTTACGATTTTCCTCACAGTTCACCCTCCCACCCAGCTTAGTGTCATCGGCAAACTTGGAGATATCACATTTTCTTCCCTTCAATTTTCTGTGGCAAGGAGATCCAAACGCACTCAACCTCTGACAGAAAATTCCTCCATCTCTTAGCCTTAAATTGACACCATTAATTATGAGAGAATGCCCTCTGTTCCTAGAGTCTGGCATGAGAGGAAATATCCTCAGCATTTACTCCGTTAAGCCCCTTGAGAATCCTATATGTTTCAAGGAGATCTACTCTCCTTCTTCGTAATTTCAATGAGTAGAGCCCCAACCTGTTTAATTTTGTCTCATAAGGCTACCATTCTGGGATTTGTCCTAGTGAGCTGCCTGTAGTGAAATAACACACTAGCAAAGTCTCCCCTTAAGACATCAGTTCTGATCTTTCCTGGGTGCAATCTGTATATCGTGTGCAGGACCTACCTCCCCCAGAAATCTGAAACTCTCCCCTTGTACCATTTGTTCAGCCATGTATTCATCTAATATATCCTCCTATTTCTACTCTGATTAACACATTGCTACTTCTGAGGCCCTAATTTTTAACTTGCTTCCTTGTTCCTTACATTCTGTTTTTAGCACCACTTTTTTTTTTAGAAAAATTGGTATGTTGTTGGTACCAATGAGTGCCATGACCACTGGCTGTTCACCTTCCCAATTCATAATGTCCTATAGCCACACTGAGACATCATTGACCCTAGCACTTGGGAGACAACATGCCAACCCAGAGTCTCATTTTGCAGCCATGAAATTTAGATTAGATGCTCCATAGTGTGGAACAAGCGCTTTGGCCCAACAAGTCCACACTAACCCTCTGAAGAGTAACCAACCCAGACCCATTTCCCTCTGACTAATGCATCTAAACACTATATGAGCAATTTAGCGTGGCCAATTCACCTGACTTGCACATCTTTGGACTGTGGGAGGAAACTGGAGCACCCAGAGGAAACCCATGCAGACACTGGGAGAATGTGCAAACTCCACACAGCCAGTTGCCCGAGGCTAGAATCGAACCTGAGATCCTGGTGCTAACCACTGAGCCACCGTGCTGCCCATAGAATCCCTACAATGTGGAAACAGGCCCTTTGGCCTAACAGGTCCCCACTGACTCTCTGAAGAGTAACACACCCAGACCCTTTCCCCTACCCTATTGGTCTATATTTACCCCTGAATAATGCGCCTAAACTACACATCCTTGAGCACTATGGATGATTTAGGATGACCAATTCACCTAACCTGCACATCTTTGGATTGAGGAGGAAACCCATGCAGACCCTGGGATAATGTGTAAACTTCACACAGTTGCCTGAAGTTGCAATTGAACCCGGCTCCCTGGCACAGTGAGGCAACAGTGCTAACTACTGAGTCATTGTGCTATGTCTATTTATTCCCCTTATGATTTGATCCCCTATTATTATAGCCTTTCTACACTTTTTCTCCTCTCCTGTTCAACACAACCAACTATGGTACAACAAATTTGGCTGTTGCTACTTTGAGTAGATCCCTCCTTTTGCTAGGGAATGGTTTGATTAGATTCCCTGCAGTGTGGAGACAGACCCTTCGGCCCAATAAGTCCACACCGATTATCATGATAGGAGACTCCCACAATGCTTGCCTAGACTTGTTACTGTGCCTGGTGGTCATCCATTTCTCTTTCCCCTGACCTCCCCACTCTTTCTCCACCCCCCCCCCCCCCCCCCCCCAACTAACTAACCTGTGAATTCTTAACCTACAGAGTGACATGCTATTCAAAATCCTCTCTGTCTTGCAGTGTCTCCAGTTGCTTCTACAACTCCAAACTAGGTTTCCAGGAGAAGCTGCTGGAAGTACTTCCTGCACACTTTTTCTGGTCCTAGCACTGGAATTGTCTGACTTCACACACAGCAGAAGGAGAATACTGTTCTCCTTCAATACTTCACTCCTTTATAAACTAGACCCTTTAGGTCTCCCTTAACATTAATCAAATTAATTACTCCAAGACCATTTTTTCTCTGGATGTCTGTATCTGAACTCTTTCATTATGACTTTAGGGTAGTCTTTTGCTTTACAGTTTGCCAAGCTAAAAATAACCATTTATTTTAACTCCGTTCCCTGTTACTTAATTTCTCCTCTTTCTACTATGTAACTTCTCCATGCTCTTATTGTGTAATACATTTTTGTATGGCATATTTTATGTAGTGTTTCTTGGAATTGAAACGCGCCACATTTACTGGTTCCCCTTTGTCCATCCTGCTTGTTTCATCCTCAGAGTTATAATAAATCTGTCATACACTTGGTAAAGTTCAGATTTGAGACTGCCCAGGGAATCCCTTGTGAATTCAACCTGTAAGCCTCTCATGGCTCATCCCAGAGATCGTACTCTTTGGTGATCTGGAATAAAAAAAACTCTTACAGACAGTTTTTAGTTTTAATCCCCTTTTACTTATTAATAACATCACTGTTAAAACATAACACATATAAGCTAAACTAACTGCATTCTAATAATCTAGGAGAGTAGAACATCAGTTCTTTAAGAGCCCTGGCAGGCTACTCTGTTGTACTATCTCAAATAGACTACCTTTATACACACGTTTACAAAGGCTGTACTATCACAAACACCAAGTTAATAAAAGCACGGCATGTTCTGAACTGGACAGATAATGGTGAAGGACAATAATTCAAGAAAGAAGTTAATTCATATAGAGTTTCATTTTGAGGTAAGATTCAAACATTGTTATTAATTCACAAAGGAACAGCCGTAATGTTATCACTCGGTGTCCTGTTTATACAGATTCACTGATGTTAAGGCAAATGTTCTTAATTGTCTTACCCTCCCTGCCTGTCTCTTTTCTCGTGTGCAGCAAATGTGTTCGATGTTTCAAAATTACATTTTAGTCTAAATGTTTAAGGACAAGTTTTAAGGCTCAATACTTTCTCATTCCCTCCTCTTGTCATTTCATGACACACTATTTTCCTTTCACAAAACTGACTGTGTTATGATCTTCTACATGTCCTGCTATTAACTCTTTTTAATAATGGATTCTAGTCTTTTCTCATTTAGCAAATGCTCGGCTAAATACCTCCTAGATTTTTTTTTTCTTGAATAGCGATGTTACATTTGGAGGTTCCCAATCCTTTTTAGAACTTTTATACAATCTAGTGAATTTACAGAAAATTGCAACTATGTATTCACTATCTCTATCACCACTTTTTAAGGTCTAAAGATTCAGGACATCCGGTCCAGTTCAAGCTTCCTTTTGCCTCTTGATTTTTTTTGTTTAAACTATTGCATGACATGTTTTATTTGATTCTTGTCCTAATGATAAAATACGATATATTTCAGAGTCTGCCTTTTTCCTGATTCCTATTATAAGTTTTCTAGTGTTGTCCTCTGAGATCGAAGCTGACTTTGGTTGGTCTCTCTTATGCACTTGATGCCCTCACTGTCTGTTTTTTTAACATGCTGATTGTTCATTCTAACCTTTTGTTTTTCTTCAGCATTCTTGGCTGTAATGTGTTCTTAATCTACTGCAACATTGTATGCATTTTCTTTGAATTTGAAATTGTCCTTAATTTTCTTAGTTATATCCATGGATTTGACATGGATAAAAATCTTGTGGAATATATATTCCATCAAGAAAGAAATAGTTGGGAGTTGTGAAAAATTTCCTTAAATGTTCTACGTTGCTTCTTTACCATCTTGCCTTTCCTATTTTATTCTCTTCATGCCTTTTATAACTTCCTTTGTTATATCTCACCCTCCAACTTTTTAAAACAAAATTGGTCATGTGATAGGGGATTTATTGCCCATTCCTAAAAGTCACCAACTTTATTGTAGATCTGGTGTCTCACGTAGACCAGGCCTGGTAAAGATACCAGTTTGCCTACCTCAAGGACATTGACAAATGAGATGCTTTGTTTTAAATTGCAATGGTTACATTGATACCATTATACTAGCTTTTTGTTCTGAATTTTATTGAATTTAAATTTCTTTATCTTCCGTGGTGGGATTTGAACCTGTCCTTATCTTGGGGTTCTGGATTACTCATCCAGTGACATTGCGATGGTATCCCCTAACTAAATATGGCAAAACAATCATTTATGACTGAACTTGCCTATAAAATTCTTTTTACTATGCGATCATTTAATCCTTTCTTATTGCACATTAACAGCCTGTTCCCTTGTTTGTTCCTGATCATATTGCTCGAAGAAATGGTCCTGACTGCACTCTACAAACTCCTCCTCAAAGCTACTTTCTGCCAATTTGATTCTTTCACTAAGAAATTGAAAATTGCCTATCATTATTGTAATACTTTTCTTATAAGCCAAATGACTTGTTGATTTATGTTCTGATTTGTAGCTACTGTTAGGGGTATCACCCAAATTGATTCTACACAGTGATCCTAAAGCCAAGTTCACTTTTTACTTCAATAGCGATCTAATCATAGAATACTACAGTATGAAAGCAGGCCATTACACACTGACCTTCAGAGTGTCCCACCCAGAACTAGCCACCCAACTCCCCAGCCCATCCTAGTAACCCTACACTTCCCATGGCTAAATTACCTGGACTGCACATTCCTGGACACTATGGGAAATTAAGAATGGCCAATCCACCAAATCTGGATTGCTATGCTTGGGATTTATAGGCCAGCTATCTGGGGCTACATGTTACTTCAAGGCTATAAGTTGGCAATCTTGTCTAATATCCTCATCTAGAGTGAACTAGAAAGACTCTGAGACTATGCCTGGAGTACCGTGCACACTACTGGTTAATATGAGAATGTGTACAGGGGAAAAGCAGGCAGGGAAAGAGTTAAGTTCTGAGTTTTGTGAAACAAGAGGTTTAGCTGAGCGTGACTCAGATCAGACCAGAACTTGCGGTTAACAGTGGGGTGCTGGAGGCAAGGGTAATAGGTTAACAAGGTGGAAAAGCAGTCATTATGTAGAGCCATTTAACAATATTGGAAGCATTCAGTATGCAAGGTCAGCTAACAAGGGGGAAAGTATCCTTTTGTATGAATCCGGTTAACAAGGTTAAGAACCTTCATTGTATAACAGTAAAAGGCCTGGTATCTACTATCGATACTTTGTTGTTTGTAATGGTCACCCAATTAATATGTATGTGGCCTTATCTGGATGCTCCTTCCTGTAAAATGACTATATAGTTCATTGACTATATAATTCGAGAGAAGACTGGGAACCCATGTCCCTGTGCACATGGGCGATCTCGCTCTCGCTCTCACCCTCACCCCCTCTCCAGGCACTGGAGAGAAAGGAAGGTAAAACTACTGTGTCTCAGTGTTTTGCTTCAACTGAAGGGGGAACGGGAATGATGAGCATACTTGCAGAAGGATGTTAATGCATTGGAAGCACTTCAGAGAAGGTTTATTAGACTAATATCTGGAGTAAGTGGATAGCTTTATGAAGAAAGGTGTGACAGGCTAAGGTGCATTCTCTGGAGTTTAGTATCACAAGTGACTTGCTTGAAACCTAGAGAACCCTGAATGACCAGGTAAGAATGTTTCCTCTTGGAGGAGAATGTGGAACTAGGGGTCATAAATTTAAAAATTAGGAATCGTGTGTAAGAGCGATACAAGGAAAATTTTTTTGAGTGCTGAGAATCTTTGGAATTCCCTTCCTCAAAAGGCAATAGATGCGGAATCTTTGGAATGTAGAATTGAGGTTAAAATCTGATAAGCCATGATCATCATAAATGGCAGAGTAATGCTCAAAGAGCTGAGTCCCCTACTTTTGCTCCTTGTTTCTATTTTTAGACACTGCACAGGGAAGGAAATTCTGAACCCATTTCCTTTCATAATAGGTATCTTGCTTTCTTGGAAACGTTATTCAAATCTCTGCAGACATAAAGCTTCGAGATCAGGGAAACGAGAAAACAAAATGGTTTGAAGCTTGATCATTACTTTTGTTTTTCAAAATGAAGCATTTTGGCTGGCTGTCGAGTAATTTCAAATAATTTTAAAATGACAGTCTGTGAAATAGTTGGAATATTACCCGTGAAATAAGAATTAACATAAGAGATCTGTTTAATAAGTTTATAATTAAATGTTTAAACTTCTTGAGGAATTGTGAACGTATGAGAAAATGGAGACCAGTGGCACTCTTTCCCCCACCACCACCCCCACTTTACAGAGTGAAATAATGAACAGTACAAGAAACTGAGCAAGGAAAGCAGCAGGAAGAAACTGTACAACTGAGGAAAGTTTAAAAAAGAATGTGCTGTGTGATCACCACAAAAATGTGGAGTATGTACTGTAGCTGTACCTTTTTAAAAATTTTTGTCATTTGTACAACTCGACCTTGTAATGCTACAATACACTTGCATTTATAAACGTGTAGGCAAAATGTCAATATTGACTTATTTTGGTTTTACAGGTTTGAGGCTGCCAAATTAGTAATGCAATGGCTTTGTAACCATGAAGATCAGAACATGCAAAGGATGGCAGTGGCTATTATCTCTATTTTGGCAGCAAAGGTATATTATGATGTTTGCATTAATAAAGTACAAATTGTTTGTGGAAATTGACCCCCCCCCACCCCAACCCTGTTACTAAACTGCAGTTATCCATTTTCTCTCTCGACATCCGCCATAACTGTCTAAAGCCAAATACTGAGGATCCTAGAAATCTAAAATAACAACAGGAAATGCAAGGAGTTGGTACTATGCCGAATTCCTTTGAAAAAGAATCCATACAACTGGTTGATATCAGTCAAAACTCTGCTCAGAGCAGTTTTATCCAGACACACAGACACTGTCAGTCTGTCTAGCATGTCTCCCACTCCTTGAATAAGGCAACGTTGTAAAGCAAACCTTTTTATTAACTGGCACCTGTGTGGCCAGGAGTGTGCTGGTTGATCAATTATTCCAGTTGATCAAGAGATCCACACAATCTAAGTGTGTTTTTCCATAAGTAATAGAAATGTAATGCAGGGGGTATACACATCATTGCTTTGCTTTATTTATAGCATAACCAACTGATACAACTTTGCATTAAATAAACTTACTGGCAGAGAGCCTTTTCACTCGCACCCTTAACTGACTACTCTGACATTGGGGAAATTGCGATAATACAGTGAAGTTCTGGTATTTGAGGTATATAGTTTTTGCTGGATTATCAAGAGTGTCAGCTAAAACAAAGTTTGCTGTAGTTACAACAGATACAACTCTCAATGAGCTTCAGTAACTTGTTTTCAAAACTGCAAGAATGTGTTCCGGTTTCCTGGGTTTAAAGCAGTTTTGTTTGCCATTTTCTGGTCCAAAATCCTAAATAAAGTGGTCTTAACATAATTTCAATGAATTATACAAGGAAATTTGCAATTTATTGTCATTTTTGCAGCTTTCTACAGAACAAACTGCTCAACTTGGAACAGAGCTCTTCATTGTTAAGGTAACATTACTTTTCCTTATCATTACAATACTAATTTTAAATAAAAATCTTTGATTTCCTACATAATGGGATTACTCTATTCCTTTACACAAATAATATTGCTATAAATTAATGCGTTTTTTGCTTTGTGGTTCTTCAAATCTACCAATACAGGTTCTTCTACACCTTCTGACTCTCCTATTCACTTATTGTTGTCAATTTTAATTTCATTTCTTACTAACAAGGCAATTACAGCTCCTCTGCTTGTCTGTCTGTCCTTTTCAATAGAACATATATCCATGGATATTCAGTTCCCAGTCCTAATCCCTTTGCAGCTACAAGTTTTGATACCCACAACATTGTACTTGCCAACTTCAATCTGACTACAAGCTTGTTTACTTTGTTTCATATGTTGCATGCATTTATGTACAACACCTTCAGTCTTACATTGACTGCCCCCCTTCTCATCGTTGTATCCTTATCTTCTGTGCCTGAAGTTAGATTCCTGACCCTTTCCATACTCTGTCCTACTACTTGTTCTGGACACTGAAAATCTCTCCTCTTTCTCTCCACCACCCCTCTTCTCCTCTTCTTCCACCTCCCCTCACCTCTCTAAGTTTTTCCATAGTTTTCATGCTACTGAACTCAGCACCCCCAGTGTGTAGTTTCAAGCTCTAGCTTGCAATTTGCCAGGACTCCAGTCTCAGCATGCTTTCAGTTGGAGCCGAACAAGATTCCGTCCAAATTCTCAGGTTGGATTCAAAGATCCCATGGTTATATTTTTTTAAAATGAAGAACAGCAGGTCCTTGTGTTTAGGCCAACGTTTATTCCTCTGTTCATATCACAAAACTTTATTACCACACTGCTTGCTGTGAGCAAATTTTCAACTGCATACTATTCATTATAACCATGATCAAACTTCAGAAGTACTCTTTATTACCTGTACAGTATTTTGGGATACCTTGAGCTAATGAGAGGAATAGTATAATTTTTAAAAAAATGCAGATCTGTCTCTTCCAATTTATAAAAGTTGCTCTACACACCAGTATACAATTGGAGAGTTCTAGCTGACCAGATGAGTCACAATGGAGCATCTAAGTGAGAGTTTTAATATTTTGAACTGTTGGCTATCTAGCTGAGAGATTGGTGATTCACTGGAGATTGCAGATCCCTCCTTTATCTGTCTTGCTTTTTTAAATTTTTTTTTACCACTACAAGATTTTTTTTTGCTCATCACAATAGCTACATAAAATGTTTTGGGACTTGAAGGATCATGTTAAAATAATGACCGAAATCGGTGAGTGGCAAAAAATAGCCTCTTCATTCAGCAACTGCAATAACACAAGTTTGAGGTGGTGATAGAATCCTGAAATGCAATTCTTACAATAGCCTCATTACAGACAATTCTTACTTGTATCAAAATTCAATTACTATGAAGTTGCATTGTTTTATAGGACATAAAGGTTTGAGGGGCTTCTATCCTAGGAGACAGGAGATGGTTAAAATATGTGCTTAATGCTGGCTGCTACTTCTGATAGGATTAAGAGTGTCTGTCTGATCTGCTTGTGTAATTAGGAGTGTTAGTCCTTTTTGTCTTTTAAATTAGTAAATGTTAGTAAAACAAACTATGCCTATATGTTCTAATTAAGTTAGAAATTATACCTGCATTTAATAAAAGAATAAAGGGGGCGGCACGATGGCTCAGTGGTTAGCACTGCTGCCTCACAGCACCAGGGTCCCAGGTTCGGGCGACTGTCTGTCTGTGTGGAGTTTGCACGTTCTCCCCGTGTCTGCATGGGTTTCCTCCCACAGTCCAAAGATGTGCAAGTCAGGTGAACTGGCAATGCTAAATTGCCCCTAGTGTTGGGTGCATTAGTCAGAGGGGAAATAGGTCTTGGTGGGTTATTCTTCGGAGGGTCGGTGTGGACTGGTTGGGCCGAAGAGCCTGTTTCCACACTTAGGGAATCTAATCTAAACTGATTACTGCAGCTAGGTTGTGAAGTTTGTTTATTATTTGCTAGTGTGAGTTTCTTTCATTCATGTAATTCCACCTAAGCATTGTTTTAACAGTTAGTTTGTTAACGGGATAATAGCCTAAATAAAAGATATTTAACAAGTACTTACAAATTGGGCAAACTGTTAGTGGTTTTGTAATCTGTTCAGGTCGAAGAGACAGTTGGTAAGGACTGATTAATATTAGTGTTTCGTGGAGACTTGGTGGGGATGGTATTGTTTACAATATTGATGCTGATTCAGAGGTAGCTTTTGATCTAGAAAGGGTTTAAGGTGAATGCGTTGAAAGGGATGTTTTAATTTTAGTCTATATTGTAATAGTAAAATATACTAAAAACATGGTTTTATGAATGAATGAAACCATGTTATAGTAAATAATGGGTTAGTAAAAGGTTGAGTGAATGAATGGGAACCTGGTATTAATGAGTATAGTGAGTTGGTGTGCAAGTTAGTAAGGATAACCTAAAACACTCTCTTTTGGATTACGTACAAATTTTTTTCTGTTTTCTAGAAACTGCTGCATATAGTAGAGCAGAAGACAACCCTGTCACTGGTTGATACAACTTTAAAGTTTACGCTAAGCGCACTTTGGAACTTGACTGATGAATCTCCGACCACCTGCAAGCACTTTATAGAAAATCAGGGCTTAGAATTATTTATGAAAGTACTAGAGGTAATTTTGTTTTTTAAATGTATTATGTAATGATAATATATTATCTCATTTTTGTTGTTTCTTTGCACACTGATCTTTTAATTAAAAGTTGAGCACTTCCATATTGTCTTTGCCTCAACCTGCCACCTTAGTGAGCCATGGTCTCATTGTGGTTAGCTTCTCCTACACATCATACCTAAGATGGCACTGGAGAATGGCAACTTTGTACACTTTACATGGTACCCCTGTACTTGAGTACATGTGACAATAAAACCTAATTCTAATTCTAGATTGCATTGTCTTCAGGTTGTGTATATGAATGACCTGAAGTATTGAATTCCATTGTATGGGTGCTTGTTTATACTGCATCTATAGTATGATTAGATTAGATTCCCTACAGTGTGGAAACAGGCCCTTCAGTCCACACCGACCCTCTGAAGAGTAACCCACCCAGACCCATTTCCCTAACACTATGGGCAATTTAGCATGGCCAATTCACCTAACCTGCACATCTTTGGATTGTGGGAGGAAACCGGAGCACCCGGAGGAAACCCACGCAGACCACTGGGAGAATGTGCTAACTCCATACAGTCAGTTGCCCGAGGCTGGAATTGAACCTGGGACCCTGGTACTGTGCCACCCCTATGGGTAGTTTTGATTCCTCCTACCACAGGAAAGATATTATTAATCCCATTGAGGGACAGTAATGAACATTCACCACACTTATTCCTAGAATGAATGGCGGGACTGACTGATGAAGAGAAATTGGACAAACTGGGCCTGTATTGTCTTGTATTTCAAAGAATGATAGGTGATCTCATTGAAACCTACAGAATAACTGCAGAATAGATAGGGTCGATGCAGGTAATATGTTTTGTGTGGTTGTGAAGTTTGGAACCTGGGTGGGGGTGTGGGGGGAAATGGTATCCATTTATTTTTAAAAATAAGAGGGTGCTATTTAGGACTTTTATTCAGGTGGTCAATCTTGGAAATCCTCTACCCCAGAGGGCTGTGGAGGCTCAGTCAAACTCAGTATATAAGAAAAAAATCAAACTCCGAAGTTGATGTCCCTTTATGCCATTGATAATCAAACATTTCTATGGAAAGTTTATGTGAAAGGCATTGAAATGTTCGATCAATCATGATCTTATGGTGGAGCAGCCATATGGGCTGAATTTCTGTCCCTATGTCACTTTACTTTCTTTGATAAAATGCCTGGTCTCTTCTCCCATACATCATCTCTAATGGTACAGAGCTTGGAAATATACTCTATAGAAATTGCAGGCCCATTGCAAATTCTAATGTTTCTTTTAGGTAGTGATTATTGGTAGCTTCCGATTATTCAAACGTTTGATGCATTAAAGACTAATTTTTGATTGCAGCATGCACTTAGAAGTTACAAGCACGACTGAATCTTGTGTACAATAAAATCTCTTATCAGCTACAGTCATGAAAGTAGTAGCCATAGTGCAATGGGTTAATATTGTAAGATTCCTGTTCACTATAGTCTTATGCCACTATAGTCTTATGTATATTGATAAACTGTGAGCAAAGGCTTCTGTATTCAATTTCCGGTTTCCTTTAGGCTACTTAGAACAAACATTTGAGTGACGCAAACGGTTTCTCCTTGAGAGGCAAGAATTGTATTTTGGCTCCTGTAGGTCAGGGCACTTTTTATTAGTACAGATTGTCATTGGTAGGAGGCACCTAACAATGGCACCTTGCATATGGTATTATTTCAAGTAGAGAAGACTTTTGAGGGATTTACACGGCTATGTCTTTCCTGCAGCTTCATATATGTGGAGTTGCTTACCTATTTTAGATGTTCTAGGGCATGTCTCAATATTTCATTTTAGATTTTTCAAATTGAGGGGCATGGATAATATAAATAGACAAAGTCTTTTCCCTGGGGTCGGGGAGTCCAGAACTAGAAGGCATAGGTTTAGGGTGAGAGGGGAAAGATATGAGACCTAAGAGGCCACTTTTTCACGCAGAGGGTGGTACATGTATGGAATGAGCTGCTGGAGGAAGTAGTGTAGGCTAGTAGAATTGCAACATTTAACAGGCATCTGGATAGGTAAATGAGTAGGAAGGGTTTAGGGGGACATGGACCAGGTGTTGGCAGGTGGGATTAGATTGGGTTGGGATATCTGGATGGGTTGGACCAGAGGGTCTGTTTCTGGACTGTACATCTCTATGTCACTAAATCACAAGAATACATTGATCTTTGGGTAGTACAATGGAATGTTTAACATTCACCGAAGTCAATTTAATGTATTAACTGAAGATCTGCAGATGATTTATTCAACTGAGAGCACCTTCACCACTATTTTTCTAATGTAAGTAGTTTGATAACTGTTTGTGTGCTTCTTGAAAACTCTAATTTGTATCTTCTTACGCATTTTCGGCTGTGTTGAATTAACACAACCAAGGTCTGACATCCCCCAACTGACTGGAGAGTATATGGGATACTCCATGTTTTCTCTTCATTCAGAAGGCAGTGCAAACACCATGTTATATTGTCTTAACTACTGATAATATATATTTCTTCATAATTAAAGATGATTTGTAAAAAAATAAATACAAAATACATGGAGGAAAGAACTGAAAACTGCCCATATTGGTGAAGTGCTCTCTTCAGAATGTGCTATCAGCTTTTCTTAGCTTCATGGAATAGAATCGTTGGATTGGATGCAGCTAGTGACCCTTTTATTCTTGGTAAATCAAAATTCAGTTTCAGAAAGTGTTCTTCGGAATGGAATGTTAAGTGTAAAATATGTGAACACCCAAATGTCAATTACCTGAATTAATAACTCTTGGCCAGACCTTCACTCGCTTATTCTAACTTCTAATGAAGTGAAACAATTTGGAAAAGTTAAGGAAAAAAAATTGTACAGTCTTCTGATACTTCCCTATTCTTATTTTCAGCTAGACTATTAACATGTAACCACAAGTGAAAATTATATTGGTCTAATAAAGCTATACATATAAATATTATTTGAAAGGTAACAAAAGAACAACTACCATTTTAAACTTACTAGTTGGAATCATATCTATCTTTTTGTTTTAAGAATCTTGGTTGGTTCACCATATTTGTGATGACAATGATTTGTTGTTCACACCACCTCTCACTTGTACCTTATTAAATTTTCTGTTTCGGATAGTTATTCACTTTCCTCATGCCATCAACGTTGTTTCTGATAGAACATTCTGTGACCAAATTACAAGTTACTTGAAAATAATTCTCCTAACAGTTCCCTTTGGTATTGTTTTTGAATTTGTCCTGCACCTAACAAATTAACTGATCAGTGGAACATTTACTTCAACAAAAGTTGATTTGAAGTCTGTCATATTTTAAAGCCCTTCACCTCTGGTATTATCATAGTGAATCCCTTCTTGCACATACGTATGTTTCTTTTTCTCCGAAAAGAAAGATGCTTCTGCATTCCATCAGAGATCTAAATAATGATTTTTAAAAGGCATTTTCAATTAATTATAAGATAAATGCTCTTTGATCCAGGAAACTGATGAATGAACACTCAGACTGCTGTAATTTAAATTAATCATGGGTTGTGGGCGTCTGACTGGGCCAGCATTTATTGTCCATCCTAAGTTGCCTCAGGTAGGTGGTGGTGAGCTGCCTTGAACTGCTGCAGTCCATCTACTGTAGGTAGACCCACAATACAATAGGGGAGGGAATTCCAGGATTATTGACCCAGTGACAATGACGGAATGATTATGTTTCCAAGGCAGGATGGGTGAGTGGCTTGGAGGGAAACTTGAGGGTGACTGTTGTTGTTGGTGGTGTTTTTGAAGAAGGGCTTATGCCCGAAACGTCGATTCTCCTGCTCTTTGGATGCTGCCTGTCCTGCTGCACTTTCTCAGCAACACATTTTTCAGCTCTGATCTCCGGCATCTGCAGTCCTCACTTTCTCCTAGTTTTTGTAGAAGTGCCTTGTGAATAGCCTTTGGAGAGTCGGGAGGTGAGTTATTCACTACAGCATTGCTAACGTCTGACCTACTCTTCACAATCTCAAAATTGTTACAGTGCAAAAGAGGTCAGCCTAATGTGCCTGCATTGAATCCATTACCTAGTGCCAATCTTCTGACTTTTCCTCCCACATCCCTAAACACCATTTTTACGGATGTGGGATAAATCCGCATTTGATTTATTCGAATAATCTGGCAAAATCACAAGGTCCCGATGCTTGGCTAAACTGTTATCCGGCATTCGATTGACCAAACGAAATACTCCCCGCCCGTGTCCTTCGGATGATTTGGGTTCCTCTATAATCATCTAATGCTCTCTTGAATGCCTCCAATTTAACCTACTTCCGCTGCATGTCCAGGCATGCTAGTAGCTACTGTATTTGTATAGTTAATCTAGTTCAGTTTATGGTCAATGGTTACCCCAGGATGTTGCTAGAGGTGGATGCAGTGATGGTAACACCATTAAATATCAAGGGACAATGGTTAGGTCCTCTCTTATTGAAGATTCCCGTTGCCTGGCATTTATGAGGTATGATTGTTGCTTGCCACTTGGCAGCCCAAGCCTGATGTTATCCAGGTCTTGGTGCACTTGAGCATTGAATGCTTTAGTGTCTGAAAGGTCACAGATGGTGCTGAACTTTGTGCAGATGTTCAAACCAGTGACCTTCAATGGACTTCCCTCCATGTAGGTAAAAACAATGACTGCAGACGCTGGAAACCAGATTCTGGATTAGTGGTGCTGGAAGAGCACAGCAGTTCAGGCAGCATCCAAGGAGCTTCGAAATCGACATTTCGGGCAAAGCTTTTGCCCGAAACGTCGATTTCAAAGCTCCTTGGATGCTGCCTGAACTGCTGTGCTCTTCTCTCCATGTAAGCAACTGAAGATGGTTGGACCAAAGATCTTATTCTATAGAATTCCTGCTGAGACTCCTGACCTCCTACAACCACAACCGTTTTTCTTTCGTCAGGTATGACTCCTAATCCACAGTGTGTTTTGCCCCCTGGTTCCCATTGACTCCAGTTTTGCAAGTGCTCCTTGATGCCATATTCTGTCAAATGTGGCCTTGATGTCACCCTCTGAAATTCAGCTGTTCATGTTTGAACCAAGGTTGTAACAACAAGGTCAGGAGCTAAGTGGTCCTGTCTGAGCCCAAAAGAGGTATCAATGAATAGGTTATTGCTAAGCAATTGCTGCTTGGTAGGAGTGTTGATAACCCCTTCCATCGCTTTTTACTGAAGGGGCAGTAATTGACTGGGATGGATTTGTCCTGCTTTTTTGTACAGGATGTACCTGGACAATTTTCAGTGTTGTTGGGTAGATGCTCATGTTGTAAAAGTACTAGACCACATCTTGCCCAGCGGGGTGGCAAATTCTGGATTGCAAGTCTTCAGTATCATTGCTGGAACATTATCAGGTCCTGCAGCCATTGTACTATCCAGTGCCTCCAGCTGTTTCTTGATAACATGTGGAATTAATTAAATTGGCTGAAGACTACTACCTCTGATGCTGGGGCTGGATGAAAGAGGCCAAGATGGATCATCTTGTGGAGCACTTGTGGTTGAAGATGGCTGCGAATACTCCATTGATGTGTTAGACTTCCCTATTATTGATGGGATATTTATGAAGCTGCCTCCTCCATTGTGTATAATTTTCAACCACCATTTGTGAAAGAATGTGACAGGACTGCAGAGCTTTGATCTGATGCACTTGTTGTGGAATCACTTAGCTCTGTCCATGGCCTGGTTTGTGGCCTGAGACCATAACCAACTGTACCTAGATAGAGTGCTGATAACTAAACCAAACTGATACTAAATAGAAATTATTGTTACAAACATGTTAAAGACTAAAATGAAATAAAATTCTGCTTGAAAAATTGTTTGAAGAAAATGTCTTTTAGTTTGTTTCCATACCAAATGATACTAGAAACATTAAGCTTAACTCAAATGTGTAAAGCCTCCTAAATATATAGATGCCACTGCAATTTGTTGGATTTCTGCAAATGTGACTTTTAAAAATTAACAGCATGTACTTATTTTGCATGATTAGAGAATCCCAAGTGTTCCAAATAGAGGACTTTTGGAAATAATTAGATTTTGATGAAGTAAATGGTGGAAATTGGTGATGCAATAATTAAAGGCCAATAATTAATAATCTTTTTAGGATAATCACTAAAGACGAAAGCTCAGTCTTTTTAAGAACATGAACATCCCACAGTAGTAGAGACAATGTCTATAAATGGAATTTAAAAGACAAATGGGTGTATTTTTTAACAGGATAGTGTAAATTAGAACAACTGAAAGCTATTGTTATATCAGACAGGCAGCATCAAAGTGGAATTTCCTGTCTTTGTGCTGAAAAATTATATGCTTCATTTTAAACCAATTTATGTACTTGCAACATGTTAACGATTTGCTTTCGTATTTCTAGTCCTTTCCGGGTGAGCCATCCATTCAGCAGAAAGTTCTGGGTTTGTTGGTGAGTAACTTTGGTGTGTTATGATTTGTTTAGAAAAATAAAATGAGGAGTGACATGCTATGATGCAGCATGGTAGAACTTCCCATCGGGTAAATTCCTGTTCATCGGAAGGCAATGAGTGAAGGAAACTTTGCCCATTGTGCACTGAACATTTTGTCAAAACTGTCTTGAAACATTCCTCTATAATTTTGTTTCATTATAGAGGAATGTTTCTGAAATCTCATTTACGTGGAAAATTCAAATCAAAATGTCCTTCAGGGCTTTGTTTGTAAATTGTCAGGTAGCGTGAACTGTTGAGAACCAAGCTGAATACAGAAGGTTTATGAGTGAGGTTAAGAAAGGAAATAAGTGAAATATGTAGGGAGTTTGGGAAAAGGCTGATGGCTAACAATAAAGAAAATCCCAAAGTTTACTGTCAATTCATCAACAGTTAAAGGAGGTGTAAGAGACCAATTGGGAAGTAAGAGGAGGAGTTACATTTAAGAGGCAAAAGACATGCCTGAGATGCTGAATGGATATTTTGTATAAGTCTTTTTACCTCCAAGTTAGATGCTGAGGGCTTAATAACTGAGGATGAAACTCTGTCATTAGAATGATTTTAAAATTAATGAGGGAGTGGTACTGGATTATCTGTTGTTATTTAGAGTTGGTTAAAAACCTGGGATCAGATAAAATGCATCTGAGGATATTGGAAAATATTGAGAGCGGAAATTGCAACGAAACTGACAATTCGGTTTCAACCTTCTTTTTGATTTGGTGGTGTAAGATTGAAGAGTTGCAAACGTTATACCTTGGTTCAAAAACGTTTGTAAAGATTGGCCCAGCAATTGTAAACCAGTCATAGCCCTGTACAGCATGGTCCAACTCGTCCATGCCGACCAGATATCCTAAATTAATCTATTCCTGTTTTCTAGCTTTGGCCTGTACTCCTCTCAACCCTTTATATTCATGTACCCATCCAGATATCCTTTTAAATATTCAGGGTTTACCACCCTTCGCCACTTCCTCTGGCTGCTCATTCTATACTCCCACCATCCTCTACATGAAAACTATGCAGCTTAGGTCCCTTTTAAATCTTTCCCCCCTCACCTTTTAACCTACACCCTGTAGTTTTGGATCCTGCTGCTCTGAGGAAAATACCTTGGCTCTTCACCCTACCCGCGCCCTTCATGATTTTATAAACTTCTATATGGTCACCTCTTAGCTTCCAACATTCCAGAAAAAAATAACCCTAGTCTATTCAGCTTCTCACTATAGCTCAAACCCTCCAACCCTGGCAACATCCTTGTAAATCTTTTCTGAACCCTTTCAAGTTTCACAACATACTTCCTATAGCAAGGAGACCAAAATTGCACACAATATTCCAAAAATGGCCTGATCAATGAACTGCACAGCTGCAATGTGACCTTCTAACTCCTATACTCAATGCACTGACCAATAAAGGCAAGCATACTAAACTCCACTTTCACTATCCTGTCTACCTGAGACTCCACTTTCGAGGAACTATGAACCTGCACTCCAAGGGCTCTGTTCAGCAACGCTCCCCAGGACCTTATTAGGAAGTGTGTAAATCCTGCCCTTATTTGTCTTTCCAAAGTGCACATTTATCTAAACCAAACTCCATCTACCAGTAGTCGGCCCATTGGCCCATCTGATCAAGATCCTATTGTTCTCAGGTAACCTTCTTTGCTGTCCACTACACCTCCAATTTTGTTGCATCTGCAAACTTACTATACCTTCTATGTTCACATCCAAATCATCACATAAGCGACAAAAATTAGTGGACTGAGCACCAATCCTTGTGGCACACTACTGATCACAGGTCTTCAGTCTAAAAAGCAATCCTCCACCACCACCCTTTGTTTCCTTCAAGCCAGATCTATATCCAAATGGCTAGTTAGAACATAGAACATAGAAAAATACAGCGCAGTACAGGCCCTTTGGCCCTTGATGTTGCGCCGATCCAAGCCCACTATCCTCCGTATGCCTATCTAATGCCTGTTTAAATGCCCATAAAGAGGGAGAGTTTACCACTGCTACTGGCAGGGCATTCCATGAACTCATGACTCACTGAGTAAAGAATCTACCCCTAGCATCTGTCCTATACCTACCACCCCTTAATTTAAAGCTATGCCCCCTGTATTCCATGTGAACTAACCTTGCTAACCAGTTTACCATATGGAACCTTGTTGAAAGCGTTACTATAATTTGTATAAGTCACATCCAATCCTCTGCCTTCATCAGTGTTTTTCATTACTTTTTCAAAAATCAACATGGAGGACAGGAAAAAGTTTGTGGCTGTTAAGAGCTACGTTTTTTGAGGTATTTTCTGATTTGGAACTGATTTCCTTGAATTTTTGGAGCAGTAATTACTGCTTTATACTGTTGCATTGATTCAGAACTTTGGTGGGAAGGAAAAAGATCAACAGTATTACTTAAAAATAAAATGGGGCGAGACAGCAGGTATGTTATGGAGAGTAAGAAGAAAGATTAATAAACTTGCACAGCTGATTGTCAGTCAATTTAATTCTGTAGTGGGGAAACTTATAAAACAAGTATTCAAGATTGAATTAATAGCTCCTTTCCTCCCCCCCCCCCCCCCCCCCCCCCCTACCCCCACTCATGTAGAAAAATGTGGAACGATTTGGCATAGTTAGTGCAGATTATTTGAGGTTGAATTGTTCAACTTGCTTGGGTGACTTTAATCATAACAGAGGGTTGATAAGGGGAAGACTTTTGATTTGGTGTACATGCTCGTCAAAATCTATTTGATACAGTGTAACACAGTCTTGAGGAAAGATATAGGTCATGGAATAAAAATGACAGTAGCTAAAAATATTACAAGTGGCTAAAGGATAGTTAATCACAAATTAATAGGTATTTTTCAGGCTGGAAGAAATTTTGGAGTGGAGTTCTCCAAGGATCAGTATTGGACCCTTTACCCATATAGAAATGATCTAGACTTTGGTATATTGGGGATAATTTCAGAGTTTATGGATGATGCAAAACTTGGAGGATTGTAAACTGTGAGAATGACAGTGGATGTCAAAAAGACATTGATAAATGGGTGGAATGGGCGAATAAGTGCAGATGGAGTTCAGGTTGGAGAAATGGGAGGTGATGTAGTTTTGTGTAGAGAACAAGTATAAAATAAAGGGGTTTATTTCCAAGGATTTTGAGGAGTGGAGCTACCTAGGTATTAATAGACACAAGTCATTGAAGGTGGTAGGATAGGTGGAGACAGCTGTTAAAAAAGCACAAAGTTCTAGGTTTCATAAATAGAGGCATAGAGTACAGAGCAGGGAGGTAATTAGACACTGTTACACTACAACTGAAGTATTATGCACAGTTCTGGGTGTTAACTACAGATCTGATATGAATATATTGAAGGAAATGCAGAAGAGGCTTTTGAGAATGGTTCCAAAGATATGAAACTTCCAATATGACAAAATATTGGAGAAACTGACCCTTTTCTTTTCCCTTGCAGAGGAGAAGGCTAAGAGGAAATTTGATAGTTTTTCAAAGTCTCTAAGGATCTGGGCAGAGTGGATAGGGTAAACTGATCTAGAATCAGAGGGTATTCTGCAAAAGGAACTAATGCTGAGTGAGAGTGACTTTTTTTTTTCTCAGTGAGTGGTTGGAATCTGAATACATTCAGGAAGTGCAGTTGAGGCAGATTTAATTGAAGCATTCAAGAGTCATAGAGATGTACAGCATTTAAATAGAATCATCCAATGTGCAGGGTTTTGGGGGAAAGGCAGGAGATTGGCATTAAGTTAAAATGCTCAGAAGCAGTGCAGTCGTGAAATGCTGAACGCCCTCCTTCTGCACCATAAACAATTTATGATTTTGATATGTCTGTTTGTTTAAGAATGAATGGTTGGGAAATACCATTGCATGCTTTTCAAGGAAACCTCTAATTCTGCATATTAGAGTGACAAAGTATTAGGTTAAAACCAAAATGCTTTACACTACTTGCTTGTATATTTTGGTAATTGTGGGCAATTATTGCAAAGGCCTGTATTTACCTGAAAACTGTAGAAAAATTTGAAATACAATTCCTCCTGAAAATATTGGAGACGTAGTTGCATTTTGGCCACAGCCATATGTTTCCTCCCCACTGTTGCCTTAAAATAGCACAAGGCTGTGAGCAAAGGAAGAATTTCTTTTTGTGGAACTGGGTTTCAGTAGGGGCGGTGGTAAAAGATCTGTTCAGAGGGTGAGTGATCAAACAAGTTTTGTTTTCATTTTAGAACAACATTGCAGAAGTGAAAGAACTCCACCCTCAGCTGATGAAGAAGAACTTTATTGAGCATATCAGGTAATACTAATTTTGCTGCGAATTGGTTTTAAAATTCTTGATTCTAATCAATACTAGTAGATTCTTCTTGTCACCCAAGGAGATAACTGGTTTCAAGAATGATAGGCACCCTGTAGAATGTATGGTTCCTGCCCAGAATGTTCAAAGTAAGTAGTTCTGTAATACTGTTTTTAAAGTTGCGAACCTGATTACGTTTAAAGTAGGAGGTATGAACACTTTTTTTAAGACATTAAATTGCATACCTCCTTTTAAAATTTGAGCATTTGCATTTCCCATTATGAAGTCAATAATAACTCTGAGACTGTTTTAGTATAGGGTAATTTGACAATTTTTAATTTAGTGAAAATACAATTAAGGGGTTATAAAATATCCTGTATGTGTTTTAAAGATTTGAATATGTTGGGATTGAAATTTGTTATAGGAATGTGACGATTTATTGTTGGGGAAAGTAATTGGAAATATAAATATTTTGGTTATATTGTAGCAATAATTGAGGCTTAAGTTCACAAACTGACCATAACATTCCATTTTTTAAAAAAAGTATTTAAGGCGGTGTGAGCATTGCTGGCCAAGCAGTGTTTATTGCACATCCCTAATTGCACAGAAGACAGTTGAGTCAATCATATTGCTGTCAATCTTGGGTAATATGTAGGCTAGACCAGGTAGACATGGCAGATGGGTTTTCCTTGCAAGATTGAAACCAAATTGGGGAACATGATGGTAGCAATAATATTCTTGAATTTAAAAAAGTAAACATTCCATTATTGCAATGTGTGTATAGCTTGATATACCGGACTATCTGATGTACAAATAACTCCTTCTGCACCTGTTCTACAAGTAAAGGTAGATTTTTGTTTTAAGTACAGCTTACTTGCAGACACGTTATGGCATATATATTCAGGATTCAACTGAAATGGAGGTGAAATGATGATTTGGAAATTAGCTAATTTTTATCTAGCGCTGCGCTAATGCTTACCAAATTGGTTGGGGAAATGGAAAAGTAGCCAATTGCTCCTCCCTCCTATCTGATTAGTGATGTCTGCAGGAGTGTTTGTGTCTTGATGTTTATCAGCTAAAACTGAGGTCCTGCAGTCAAAAATCTAGCACGAATGCTGGTAACTCACATGTGCTGGAGGAGACCTGCTGGTCCCTATGAAACCATAACTCAGCAAGAGTGTGAACCTTTACCACCGTGTCAGTTATTTTGTGCAGATTTGGTTAAAAGATGAAGCTGATTGATCTTTGAATAATCCAATGGAAAATTTGGTATTTTGAACATTTTATGTGATTAATTTTTATCCCATACCGTCAGTTTTTTTTTTGAAAATTTCATAGAATTCCATCAACTTGCATTTATATAGCACCCATATTAAAAAGAACAGCTTCTGGTGCTTCAGGCATAAGAAAGATTCTCATCAACTATGTGGAAACATTATGGGCATGACTGAAGGCTTGGTTAAACATGCAGGATTTGTGAAGGAGAGGGAGAGATTTTGTGAAGAAGGCAAAGATATAAGCCGGATAGCTGCCACACTGGTGTGACTGAAAGACAAAGGGAAGGAGAGGTGTGTAAAAGGATACTGACTGAGACGTGAATGGTTTTTTGCTGTTCGGCGGGAGTACACCAGAGAAGTTTACCAGAGAAATCATGCAGAGATTCAGAGGAGGAACCCATATTGATTTGGCTTGGGGTGATTTGGGCAATGGAAAGTATTTTGGGTCAGTAAGGTTCTAATTTATCAAGGATGATTCCAGGTCTTAAAATTTTTATTATGAAGGAGGTTTACTAAAATTAACAGTTTTTTTTTCCTAATTGGAGAAAAGGTTGAGGAGACATGTGCCTCCTGTGAATAAATTCTGGAATGGGAGGAAAGCACTTTATTCTGTAATTCATTGTTTCTGTTTTAGTGTTTTACTGCACAATAAAGAAGTGGAAGTCAGTTACTTTGCCGCAGGAATAATTGCTCACTTGATATCCCGTGGGCTGCATATCTGGACACTAGATCTTGACCTTCGAGCTTCTCTTCTGGAGCAGCTGGTATGTTTTAAATACATTGATCATTGTATTTTGTAAAACATATTTTCCATTCTAAGGTGATTTTTGTTTTAAACAAATAATCAGACCTTTTCATTTGAGTTGATTCTAATAATCTGGGGGAAGACTTCTCTTTACTATTTAGAATGAAATCATAATTATTGATCTGTAGTTTCATACTGTTATCTTTTTTGGTTTTCCTCATGGTCTGTCCTTGACTCTCTCTCTCTTCTATTTCTTATCTACGTGCTGTGCTTGACATGAAATCTATCTCTGCCTCACCATTACTTCTCTCAACTTTTCCATTGTTTGATTTGTCAGAGCCTGTCTGATATCCAGTATTTTACAGGATTTTCTTCTAACTATATACAGAAAAGACCAAAGCAATTGACTTCGGTCCCCACCAAGAACCTTTATTGTTTTAGTTACTGATTCTGTCACTCCCTGGCCACTATCTGAGGCTGAATCAGATCATTTGCAACTTTACTTCCTGTTTAGACCACATCTGAGCTTTTGACTGCATATTCACTTTGTTGCCAAGAATCTGTATACTTTAATCAATGTAATATCACCTGAATTCTCCCCTTCCCCACTATCACAGTTAATTTATTGCTGAACTTCTTCACTATATCTTTGATCTCTGGATAACTATTCGAATAGCCTCCTGGCTAGCCTTCCATTTTCTACATTATTAAACCTGAAAGCCTCAATTTTATACTGTTGACATCACATTTGCCCATCATCCTTTATGCTTGTTGAGTCAGTATGGTCCAGTATTTGGCTCTTAAGTCTAGTGATGATAGAGCCCTGGGTGGTAGTGTTGAAGCGTGAGACCTCTGGTTTAAGTACATAGTTCTTTGAAAGTTGTCATATGCTTGCCTTCATTTCTCAGACTGAGTGTAGGAATTCTGATATCATGTTGAGATTGTACAGAATGTTGGTGAGATCACTTTCAGAGTACTGTGTACAATTGTAGTCACCCTGCTTTAGAAAGGATATTAAGGAGAGAGTTCAGAAAAGACTTACAGGGATGTTGCCAAGATTGAAGAGTTTGAATTATAAGGAGAGATTGGATAGGCTGGGACTTCTTTTACTGGAGCATAGGAGGTTTTGTAAAGCTTTATAGACGTTTACAAAATCATGAGGAGCATAGATAAAGTGAATAGCAAAGGCCTTACCCTAGGGTAGGGAGTTCAAAACTAGGGTCATATTTTTAAGGTAAGAAGAAGAAAATTTAAAAGGGACCTGAGGTGTAATTTTTTTTCACAGGGTGGTTTGTATGTGAAATAAACTACCAGAGGAGTAATAGATGCAGGTACAGTTACAACATCTTGAAAGACAACTGGACAGGTACATGAATTGGTAGTACAGAGAAAAGAAGGACATGGCCACACACCAGTTGAAAATAGTACAAGAATTTTAGACTAGATTCCCTACAGTGTGGAAACAGGCCCTTCAGCCTAACCAGTCCACACCGACCCTCTGAAGAGTAACCCACCCAGACCCATTCCCTACATTTACCACTGACTAATCCACCTAACACTTTGGGCAATTTAGCATGGCCAATTCACCTGACCTGCACATCTTTGGACTGTGGAAGGAAACCGGAGCACCTGGAGGACACCCACGCAGACACCGGGAGAACGTGCAAACTCCACACAGTCACCAGAGGCTGGAATCAAACCTGGGACCCTGACGCTGTGAGGCAGCAGTGCTAACCACTAAGCCACCGTGCTGCCCTAAATAGGGGAATTCTAGAGTCACAGTGACCAAGTTTCCCAAACTAAGCTAAACTAGTCACACTTGCCTGTGTTTGGCCCATGTCCCTCTTAACTTTTCCTGTTCACACCTGAGTGCTGCGTTCTTCAATGCTGTCCACCCCTGATTTTTAATAATTTCAACATCCACTGCTGTAATCTTCATTGCCATGCCTGAAGTCCTGACATTGCCTTCTTTACTCCTCTACCCCTCTCTTCCCTCTTAAAGACACTTTTTTTTTGATAAAGCTTTTGGCTACTTCACTAATTTCCTGCTTTATGAAGCAGTGTCAATGCATTTGGTTCTTCTGTAAAGCATCTTGAGATGTTTTACTATGAATCTAAGTTGTTCCTATTTATAATACAAAACATTGGGAATAGTTTCCTCCAAAGGTAAGAAATACTTGCTGCTTTTGAGTTTAATGTTTGATTTTGATAAAATGCCTGGATAACTAACTTGATTGAGTTTTTTGAAGAAGTAACTAGGAGGATTGATGAGGGTGGATTAATGGACATGATCTTTATGGATTTCAGTAAGGCATTCGAAAAGGTTCCTCATGGGAGACTGGTGAGCAAGGTTAAATCACATGGAATACAAGGAGAACTAGCCATTTGGATACTGCACTGGCTCGAAGGTAGAAAGCATAGGATGGTAGTGGAGGGTTGCTTTTCAGACTGGAGGCGTGTGACTAGTGGTGTGCCATTAGAATCAACGTTGGGTTCACTGCTTTCCGTCATTTATATAAATGATTTGGATGCAAACAAAGGAAGTACAGTTGGTAAGTTTGCAGATGACACCAAAATTGGAGGTATAGTGGACAACAAAGAAGGTTACCTCAGAGTACAACAGGATCTTGATCAGAAGGACCAATGGGCCGAGGAATGGCAGATGGAGTTTAATTCAGATAAATGTAAGGTGTTGCATTTTGGAAAGGCAAATCGGGACAGGACTTGTACACTTAATGGTAAGGTCCTGGGGAGTGTTACTGAACAAAGATACCTTGGAGTGCAGGTTCATAGCTCCCTGAAAGTGGAGTTACAGGTAGATAGGATAGTGAAGGTGGTGTTTGGTAGGCTTTTCCTTTGGTCGGAGTATTGAGTACAGGAATTGGGAAGTCATGTTGCAGCTGTACAGGACATTGATTAGGCCACTTTTGGAATATTGCGTGCAATTCTGGTCTACTTCCACTCGGAAAGATGTTGTGACACTTGAAAGGGTTCAGAAAAGATTTACAAGCATGTTGCCAGGGTTGGAGAGTTTGAGCTATGGGGAGAGGTTGAACAGGCTTGGGCTGTTTTCCCTGGAGCATCAGAGGCTGAGGGCTGACTCTATTGAGGTTTGTAAAATCATGAGGGGCATGGATATGGTAAATAGACAAAGTCTTTTCCCTGGGGTGGGTGAGTCCAGAACGAGAGGGCATAAGTTTAGGGTGAGAGTGGAAAGATTTAAAAGGGACCTAAGGGGCAACTTTATCATGCAAAGAGTGGTGCAGGTATGGAATGAACTGCCAGAGGAAGTGGTGGTGGCTGATACAATGTTGTTAGTACATTTAAAAGGCATCTGGATGGGTATAGGAGTAGGAAGGGTTAAGAAGGATATGGGCCACGTTCTGACAAATAGGACTAGATTAATTTGGGATATCTGGTCAGCATGGTAGAGTTGGACCGAAGAGTGTGTTTCTGTGCACTATATCTCTGACTCTGTGACTTTGATTTTAAAAAAATTCAATTCATTTTCCTCCTCCACAATTTTAACAAGCTAAACTAAAGATTACTGCTCTATGGTTCAATCATAAAATAAGTTTGGGAACAAATACATTTTGTTACATTCTTTAAGAATAACAACCATACTATCTTTGCATTACAGTGCCAGGATGTTTCTTGAATGCATTTGGTGTCCTTTTCTAGCAACCTGCTGCATTGGTTACTTATTCCTTTTGAAGAAATTCTCCTAATTTCTCCTTTTACAGATGTGAAACTTTTTGCCTTTTAAAACCTTATTATCCCTTGCTGCAATGCTTTCAAATACTTTGGGTAGTATTTCAAATGTACTGTCTCTATCTTGATCGGTTTCAATGTCGGTCCCTTTGTACTACTAATTTGGTTTAAATGGCCTGCTTATGTTGTGATGATAATGGAGCATGGTTCATTAGTTTGTTTGTAATTTGTAATTTCTGCTTCCTCTGACTTGGTGCCTTTTTACTTTAAGTTTATAAACTTAATGGGCTGTATTATGTTGTGGAAATGAAAATTCAGTTTTTTATGGTATTCCACTTCTAAAATTGATAGCATCTTCTGGATGTTACGTAGAAAGTTAAACACAGAAATCCAGGATTTTTGTGATATTATGGTTATCTAAAGGGTATGTTGTTAATACCTACACCCCAAAATGAGGTTTTGGCTTGTGCTATTAGTTTTACTTTGCATATCCTTGGAAAATGTTACATCTTTTGAATGCTGGTGAGTTTAATGTATTCATAATTATTGCTAAAAATTTTCGCTGGGCCTGAGCAAAGTTTTTTTAAAAATTATTAAATTTTAAATATATCAATAAATCTAGTTTCTGTTGTTTAAGATAGAAACTAAAATATCAAACAAACCATTGTTTATGTTTTCTCCCTTAATCTCCTGTGTATCACTGGACCTTTTCTAGGACTTTCCTCCTTGCTTAGTGGTGAGCATATCTGTTTCAGCCTGAACTAAAATCCAGCTCATGAGTATTTGTTGTTAAATGGATCATTTTTAGTGATCTTCTGGTACTAAAATAGTCACTTAATTTCTTATGTTTTAAAATGTGAATGTTAACTGTGGGAAGCTATTAATACCTGTATCCGGTCTCTTGAACTTCTAAATCTGCTCGGTATTGCACTTTTCCATGAATAATTTGATTGTCAGCTAAAAGTGCACTTCAACATGGGGTTGGAGGGGAAAGAGCAGGAAATTGTCATGATTGAGGTTTAGAACTTATTAAATATGGTAGACAAAATGTTGTATTTAACAAACTACGTGGAGAGTTTAATTCTAATGTCCATTTTACTGTTTCCTTTCCAGTTAGGATCAGCACAAGTGTTGGGTAAATTCTGACATAAAACAGCTTTAGAGTGAGAATTTCCTTTTAATGTTATAGCAGTAGCAGCACACGAATTATGGTGATAGCAGTAGTAACTGTTTTGTATACTTCTGTCACCAGAAGCAAGGAATGGGTGAACACCATAATTTTTTTTAGTATTAAAAAGCAGCTTGTTTTCACCCTTGTTAATTGGATTTCAACTCTCAAAGAAGAGAACTGACTGTTAATCAGCTTAATATGTACAAAGACAACCCATTCTGTTAATCTTATTTAAAGTGGAAGTCATAAAAAATCTAGTTTGAACTGCTGTTGATGGAATAAGAAAATGACTTACTCCCTTTAATGAAGTGGTCTCATAAGTATCCCACTGATTGCTTTAAATTGTTCATTTGCAGCATGAGAGCCATCTTAACACACACGTCCTTTTTTCTTTTGTTTAATAATTCCATTTGAATTTATGGCTGGCTTTTTTTCTTATGGTGGCACACGTGTGTTTATGATTTAAGCTTTTAAGCTTCAATTCAGCTAAGTAATTCAGACAACTTGAACTCCAGCACATTTGCTAGAGTGATTTATTCTGTAGTTACTCACTATTTATAGTATAGAAACACCTTTTGAGTGAGCTCATGTGGTGCAATGTTTTAGTGTCCCTACCTTTTGGGCCAGAAGATCTGAATTCAAGTCCCACCTGCCCCAGTTGTATTATGTCTGAGCAGAATTTGTTTTCTGCTGTGGTTCTGTTCGCCGAGCTGGAAGTTTTTGTTGCAAACGTTTCGTCCCCTGTCTCGGTGACATCCTCAGTGCTTGGGAGCCTCCTGTGAAGCGCTTCTGTGGTGTTTCCTCCGGCATTTATAATGGCCTGTCCCTGCTGCTTCCGGTTGTCAGTTTCAGCTGTCTGCTGTAGTGGCCAGTATATTGGGTCCAGGTCTATGTGTTTGTTGATGGAGTTTGTGGATGAGTGCCATGCTTCTAGGAATTCCCTGGCTGTTCTTTGTTTGGCTTGCCCTATAATGGTAGTGTTGTCCCAGTCGAATTCATGTTGCTTGTCGTCTACGTGTGTGGCTACTAGGGATAGCTGGTCATCCACAAACTCCATCAACAAACACATCGACCTGGACCCAATATACCGGCCACTACAGCGGACAGCTGAAACTGACAACCGGAAGCGGCAGGGACAGGCCACTATAAATGCCGGAGGAAACACCACAGAAGCGCTTCACAGGAGGCTCCCAAGCACTGAGGATGTCACCTAGACAGGGGACGAAACGTTTGCAACAAAAACTTCCAGCTCAGCGAACAGAACCACAGCAATGAGCACCCGAGCTACAAATCTTCTCACAAACCTTGAAGAATTTGTTTTTTTTAATAATAAATCTACTAACACCTTTTATGCTCTAGTAATTTTCAAAGCGCTCTTATTTTGCTTTATTTATTCAAAGGCAGTTGGCTAACTTTAGTTTTTCTTTCTTAAGCATACTAACTTCCAAAGAATCATTATTTTGCTTTATTTATCCAAAGACAGTTGACTAACTTTCTCCTCTTCTTTTCAGCATTCTGTCATTCTAAATTGGCCAACTCCAGATTGTGAAATGGTAGCTTATAGGTATGTTCATGATTTTGAAAGTGTACTTTGTGATGGTTTCCTGTCCCTGCTCCATAATGGACGCAGCTGAGAGATTTGAAGATAATTTATAAAATTTTCTATGTTTCAAATCTTTATTGCAATCAATTACCTGTAGTCATTTTACAGATTGTTAGCCTTTCTTGGTAGCAATCTTGTCCCTTGAATGAGAAGGTTGTGGTTTTGAGCCTCACTGTTGAGAAACTTGACACATCCTGCAGTGTCAAAGTGCTGTATGTTGAATGAGACACTAAATGTTAAAGAAGGCACTAAAATAGCTTACTTATTTAGCTCATTGTTTGAGAATACTTGCTGTATAAATATTGGTTACTACGTTTATACATTTGTGAGAAAAAAGTGCACTAACAATGTATAGTGCAGCGCTTTGGGCATGCTAAAGTTATAAAAGGTACTGTATAAATAATTTATTCCTTTAGCATTGCTGGAGAATTTTTATTAATTTTTTTGGGGTAAATCAGATTCAAAAGTGAAAAATGTGTGAACTAAGATATGGATGTTAAATAAGCTTTTATACAAGGAGAATGGAAAAGATCATTTTATGAAAGTGACCAGATTCAACAGTTCCATTTAAATTTAATTTGCCTCAGTTTTGTGAATATATTGGAATTTAAGCTCATTACAAATGTGCTTTTTCCTTTCTGCTAACATTGTGAATATTTATTTCCAGGTCATTCAGTCCCTTTTTTCCATTGTTGGAGTGCTCTGATACACCAGGAGTACAGATTTGGGCTGTCTGGGCAATGCAACATGTCTGTAGCAAAAATGGTAGGTGTTAATGGTGGACAAAGTGCAGTATTATTTCTGTTCACATGCTTGAGCAGGATTAATTGGTGTGTTTCTCCATAAAATTTAGATTTATGAAGTGAACCATTCTCTCTTTTTATTTCTAGCTTCTTTTGTTTTTCAGAAATTCTTTATGAAGTTTAATTGGAATAACAATAATTAATTGACTTTTTGTTCTTCATTGTTAGTTAATGAGATGCTCCATTTCTCTCTCGCCACAGTTCATAACAAGATTAGTGGATGTATTGGTGATCTTCTTCCAAAATTCTATAGATTCTCGAATGTTTCCGAAGATTGGAAGGTAGTAAATGTCACCCCACTACTTTAAAGAGTGGGTGAAATACACAATGGGGGCTGCAGATCTGTTGCAGGGAACATGCTAGAATCCAATATAAAGCTTTGGATAATATTGGTCTGGTTGGGCATTGTCAGCATGAATTTGTGAATGGAGGTCCTGTTCAATGAATGTATTAGTTGTTTTTGAGGATGTTACAAATTGAATTGATACAAGGGAGTCAGTGGATGTAGGCTTTCAAAGTTTTTGATAAAGTTCCCAACAGTAATTTGGTTAACAAAATTTAAAGCATACTGGATATGATATAATGATATATGATAGCATGGATTAAGAATCAACTAACAGGCAGACGCAGTAGAAATAAACAGTTCATTCTGACATTGGCAGGCTATGATCAAGGGGGTTCTACAGGGATCAGACCTTTGTTGGATTGCACCTGGATTTCTGTGTATTATGTTTTGGTCCTCTTAGCTTAGGATATTCTTGCAATAGAAGGCAACAAAGGTTCACAAGCCCATTCCTGGAACAGTGAGACTGACCTATAAAGACAGATTGGAGAAATTGGGGATGTATTCTCCAGAGTTCAAGGAATGAGAAATGCTGTCATTGAAACTTAAAAATACTTGGAGATATACAGGATAGATGTAGTCAAAATGTTTTGCTTGTTTGGGGAAACTGGGGACACAATTTTGCTATGTGGGAAGATATTTCAGACTCTGAGATGAAATTATTTTACTAAATGTTATGAGCTCTTGAATTGTTTATTCTTGTGGGCTGTGGAAGCTCAGTCACAATTTTAATAGTGCGTGATACACAGGAAACTAAATGATCTGACCCCATCAGTTTCCCAAAGGCTTTGTGCAGTTAAAATTGTGCTGTGGAATTTTGAGTCCACCTGGAATCTGTTAATTGTCTCTCATATAATCACTGCCAGAATATATTGTTTTAATTTCATCAAGTTTGAGTCAAGAGTGACGTCCAATTTTTGTTTTTTATTTTGCTCTGTCCTACAGCTCCCAGGTACTGTAGCATGCTAATTGAAGAGAGCGGAATGCAAAAATTGTACAGCATTAAGGAACACCCCCAAGTTTCACCAGATGTTCTGCGTATTGTTAATAGCATTATTGAAACTTTGGAAAAGTATATCATGCGCCACGGGAAATTGGTCTCCAGCCAGAAAAAGCCACAAACTAAGCACAGTATGGTCTAAGCAGAAGTTTTGGACAGATTGTATGAGTAAGTTTTTTTTTTAAAATAGTTTGGTAACTTCCGATTATTGATGAATAAAAGAAACTAAGTTTTTAGTGTTGCTCATCTGGACAGCTGCAAGAATGCTAACATTGAAAGGCAGTAACAATTTATATCTCACGTGAAAGTGGTGCTGATTGGTTCACAAGTTGACTTTGGTGACCATAAGACAAAGGAGCAGAAATTAGGCCATTATGCCCGTAGATTCTACTCTGCCATTCATCGTGGCTAATAATTTTCTCAACCGTATTCTGCCTTCTCCCCATAACCTTTTGATCCCCATAACAATCGAGACCTATCTATCTGTCTTAAATATACTCAATGACCTGGCCTCCACAGCTTTCTGTGGCAATGAATTTCAAAGATTCACCATTGTCTGGCTGAAGAAGTTTCTTTTCATCTTCATGCTAAAGGATCTTCCCTTTCACTCCAAGGCTGCGCCTTCGGGTCTTAATCTCCTGCTAATGAAAAGATTTTTCCCAACATCCACTGTATCTGGGCCTTTTAGTATTCTGTAAGTTTCAATTAGATCCCCCCCACCCTCCCGCCCTATCCTTCTAAACTCCATAGAGTACAGACCCAGAGTCCTCAAGCATTTTGTGTGTTAAGCCTTTCATTCCTGGGATCTTTCTGATGAACCTCTCCTGGACCCACTCCAGGGCCAGAATATCCTTCCTGTGATATGGGACTCCAAATTGCTCACAATATTTTAGATTTGGTCGACTAGAGCTTTATAAAGTCTCAGAAATACATCCCTGCTTTTATATTCTAGTCTTCTCAAAATAAATGCCAACATAGTATTTGCCTTCCTAACTACCAACTCAACCTGCAGGTTAACCTTCAGAGAATCCTGGACTAGGACTCCCAAGTCCCTTTGCACTTAAGATTTCTGAAATTTCTCCCCCTTTAGAAAATAGAAAATATTCTTCCTACCAAAGTGCATGACCTCACACTTTCCCATATTATATTCTATCTGCCTTTTCTTTGCCTACTTTCTTAAGCTGTCTAAATCCTTTTTGCAGCCTCCACACCTCCTTAATACTACCTATCTCTCCACCTGTCTCTCCACCTCCAAACTTAGCCAGAGTTCCCTCAGTTCCTTCATCTAGATCATTAATGTGAAAAGTTGTAGTCCAAACACTGATCCTTATGGAACACTATAAGTCACCATCTTGAGAAGGACCCTTTTATCCCCACTCTCTTTCTGCCAAACAGCCAAGCTTCTATCCATGCTAGTGCCTCGCCTGTAACACATTGGGCTCTTAGCTTAGCAGCCTCCAGTGTGGCACCTTGTCAACGGCCCCCTGGAGATCCATTGACTCTTGGTCTAACCTGCTTGTTACCACCTCAAAGAATTCTAACGGATTTGTCAGGCATGACCTCCCATTGATGAAACCATGCTGACTTTGCCCTATTTTACCATACACTTCCAAGTATTCAGAAATCTCTTCCTTCACAACCGACTCCAAAATCTTACCAGTGACCAAAGTCCGGCTAATGTGAGTGTAATTTCCCGTCTTTTGCCTTACTCCCTCCTTAAACAGGAGGTTTTATTAATGATTTTGCAGTCTTCTTGGATTCTCCCCGACTCCTGTGATTCCTGAAAGATCACCACTAATGCCTCCACTATTTCTCCGGCTATCTGCTTAAGAACTCTGGGGTGTGATCCATCTGGTCCAAGTAATTTATCCATCTTCAGACTTGTCTGTTTTTCTAGCACCTTCTCACTACACTCACCTCTGTCTCCTGACTGTCTCGAATGTTTGGGATATTGCTCTAGTGTCTTCCATCGTGAAGACTGATGCAAAATACTTATTCAGTTCCTCAGTCATTTCTTTTGTTCCCCATTACTTCTTCCCCAGTATCATTTTCCAGTGACCCAGTGTACAGTTTTGCCTCCTCTTTGCTCTTTTATATATCTAAAGAAACTCTTGCAATCTTTTATATTATTGGCTAGCTTACCCTCACATTTAATCTTCTCCCTCTTTATTTCTTTTAGTTGTCCTGTCTTGGTCTTTGTAGGCTTCCCAATCCCCTAGCTTCCCACTGCCCTTCGTCACATTATATACTCTGTCCTTTACTTTTATACTGTCCTTGACTTCCCTTGTCAGCCATGGTCACTTCGTCCTCCCTTTAGTATGCTCCCTCTTCCTAGGGATGAATTTTTGCTGTGTCTCCTGAATTATTGTACCATGAAGAATGCACTAGGGAATCGATGGTCCCTCCCATGCATTTGTTTCAAAGGCATAACGACTGGGCATATTCTGTTTGCTTATAGGTATGTATATATATCTATCAAACATAAATGAGCCACAATGTGAGCCTTACTGATATGTCTGAAATATAAATATTTTTTTGATTTTTGAGATGGGGCTGTTGCTGTATTTCCAGCATTTGCTCTCCATTTCTATTTGTCCATTGAATTGAGTGGCTTTCATGGTCAGTTAGGAGTCAACCATATTTGTGTACTGGAGTCACATGTAGTACTCCAGGTAAGGATACAAGAGTACCTTTTTTTTTTAAAAAAAAGTGAAACCAATGTATTTTTTTGATCATCAATGATCATTTCAGGTTCAATGTCACTGAGAATAGCTTCCAATTCCAAATTTTATTTTAATTTAAATTGCACCAGCTATTTTGGTGAGATTTAATCCCATGAGCCCAGGTAGTATTAACCCAGGGCCTCTGGATTCCTGGGTTAGTGACATCACCACCATATCCACTCCATTCTTAATACATTTGGGATTATTCAGTAAGTGCTGTTCCATTATTGATTCACATCTAACTAGTGAGAATTTTGCAAATACAGACTTGCAGTTCCCTGGTACTTCCTTTGTGATTGTACCTCATCAGTTCAGGTTCAACTTGCCAACCAAGCAACATCCTTTACTCCAAATTGTTGCTCTCTTTTGAACTTTGTCATTTCTGTACCTATCCTAACGAGTTCACCACAAAAAGCTTCAACCTTTTTTATGCAATACTAAGGTTTGGAAACTTTAAACTCTCTATTCTCTACAATAATGTTATCTCATCTAATTTTAATGGGGGGGGGGGGGGGAAGAGAGAAGAGATTTGTAACATGGATTTTGATGGACCTTTGAATAAATAGGTAGCATAAGACACATGAAACCCCTCTGAATGTACCGTATGTCTGAATAATAAACAATGCTATTGGTAAAGACTTCAAAATATAATTAATATGTTATAAAGATGACAAGTTTTATAAAAAGTGACACCATTTTGCAGCGCACAAGGTGGTCCACTGTGCACATGTTGGTTGTTTGCTACATTGGAAACAAACTGACTTCCCTTCTCATGTTAACATGTCTTTTTTCTCTGCTTCAGTATTTTCTCTTTAGTGGTCTAAAAGACAAATCAATCCTGCTTTAAAGATTTTCTTTTATATCACCCTTTCTTAATTTTCCTGGTGATTTAAAAAGAAATTCTTCATCTACGTTTTCTAAGGTTCCAGTTTCCATTCTGTAACTGAATTACCTCAGAACCCTTAATTCTTGTGCTCTTTTTCCCAATTTAAATGTTCTACTAACACCATGGTGCTTAAGTGCACAGTCTTTCAGGCAGTCATATTTAAAAGTTTACATATATATTCAACTTCTCATTTATGCTTTTTTTTCTCATTTGGCTTCCATTTAAACAATTTTAATTTCTAGTCCTTTGTGTCTTTTCCTTCTCCCTCATGTCTGGGGTGCATTTAAGAATGGTCCTCAGTTGGAGGGAAGTTTTAAAGTTCAGGTCTGTCTGCAGCAGACTTGAAAAGTGTTTGCTTAGGATACTTGTATTATAAAGATTTTTGTATTATTTAATGGATTACCTTTTTAAAATGCCTAGAAAACTTAAGTTAAAAATCACACAACACCAGGTTATAGTCCAACAGGTTTAATTGGAAGCACGCTAGCTTTCAGAGCGACACTCCTTCATCAGGCGATAGTGGAGGGCTCGATCGTAACACAGAATTTATAGCAAACATTTACAGTGTGAAAACTTAATGTTGCTTCTCATAAGTGAATATTGAAGAGGAATCTGTCCATATACCTTGTTAAATGCTTGTTATTTGCATTAGAATGTTGAGTTGGACCAGGTCTTGTGGAAAGAACAAACTAGATATGTAACCCATATGTTCAGGTCCTTTTTATCTTGCTGGTTTGGCAGTTGCTAGGACCTGCATGCTGCATCTAAATGAAGATTGCGTACTGAACTCTAATACTTTGTAGCTTTCGATTGGGTTCTTGCTACGTTCCAGCTGAATGCTACACTTGATTTGAGTTTAGCTCTCCATTTTATTTTAGCACTCAGATGGTACTAGTGTAAATTTCCTTGCTGTTTGTGGCTTAATAATAGGCATTCACTGTACTATTGGAAAAATAAATCAATATATTTGAGGTGAAATTTCAGTAAATATGTCAAAACTGATTCCTACAACATTGTTGATAACTTTGCAAAATTAATTAATGGTGGCAGCAAGGACTAGGCAGAATGATGGTTTCTTTAAAATGTACCCATCCGATTCTGGGGTCCAGTATTAGTGTTGTGCAATATGTGGAAGTGAATACTATAGTGAAACATTAACAAGTCTCAAATTAATATGCATTTACTTCTTCAAACAGGTGGAGGATGTTCAGCGCGTAACCTTTTTTATTTTCTGAAGACTATGAAGAGAATTTCCTTGATTGAAACTGTCTGCTGTTAAACATTTCTATAAGCTATTCTAAGTGCAGGAAGAATTTATCACAGTGGAGTGTTGGTGTAGTCTGTGGTATTGTCTTGTTCTACCAGAAGCAGCTGATGCTTGAATAAGTGCTGCTGATGAAATGTTTACTTAATCTGGATGTCACTCATATACCTTCTTTGCAAAGAATAAATCCATGTTTAGAACAGCTGAACTGTGATTAGCTTAAATGTATTTGATCCCCACTTACTTTTAAAAATATTTTGTATGAAATGTTGATGACTCCTTCAGGGGAAATTGGCATTTGAAATTGCCAATTTGTATTAATGCTTGTTTTGTTCGTCTTATTGCTTGTACAGATAAATGTATCATTGGTTTTAAGATTTTCGGCTCAGAGGGACTCTTGCCATCAATACCTCATATTTTAAAAACCATTCTATTAAAAGAATTGATTTTGCATTGTTCTATTTTTAAATGGTGTTTTTTTTTTTTTTACAGCAACTGGTATTTGGTGTCAGCCTAACAAATGTTACTATCCCACATCTACCCCAGTGAATGCACAAACCTGACTTGAATTCCATGAGCCTCATTTGTTATGGTTTATGCTTGGGTAGGATCTGTCTCTAAAGAACCTTGTAAAATAGGCCAAGGCTAAATTAAAGTTTCCAGCTATCCCGTTACAGATCCTTTGCTGGGAAACTGCTAAATTTTTATGGGCATATTGGGTCAGAGTCATTCCTATTTATAAATTGTAATGTTCTGTGAATATCCATTTGTAATACATTACAGCCAAGAAAAATGCATTCTCACACCATTTGGGAGGGAGCAGGCTGTCAAAAAAAGTCTGAAATGACCAGATCACTGAAGGAGCTCTATCCAGTTCTGCCACAAATGGCTGAATGGCTACCACTTGTGCTGTAATACTTCTATGATTCTGTAATTTTGATTTCTTCCTCCAGTTTTTTTTTTAAAAGAGTCAGCGGAGCTGGATGTGAGAAACTAAGTCATATATGTTCATAATTTAATGCGAAAAGAATTCAAACATTCTTTTACCAGGTAGTCTGAGAGGGGATCCTGATCTCTATAATTTCTGACTCCCACATTTGCAGTGTGTGTAAATGGTCCCACTTCATTTCAATACCATGATTACCTTTTTTCCTTCAATCTACTACTATCCTATCAAAATATTCTTTCAGCTCCCTTTTTACAAGGGGTTGACCACACCATTCTTTATTCAGCATTGTCTTTGTAACTCAGCTCGTCTTGGCAGCCTTTTATTTATTCCATTTGAAGTTGGAGCATCTCTAGTAGTTGCTTTCACCTACTATTTCTGCCTGTAGCCCTTGTGTACTAAGCTTTTGAATGGATGATGGTACAGTTGTCTTGATTCTGCTTGGAGGAGAAAGTGAGGTCTGCAGATGCTGGAGATCAGAGATGGAAATGTGTTGCTGGAAAAGCGCAGCAGGTCAGGCAGCATCTAGGGAACAGGAGAATAGACGTTTCGGGCATTAGCCCTTCTTCAGGAATGAGGAAAGTTGGTCCAGCAGGCTAAGATAAAAGATAGGGGGGAGGGGCGTCGGAAATGTGATAGGTGGAAAGAGGGCAAGGTGAGGGTGATAGGTCAGACTGGGGTGGGGGTGGAGAGGTCGGGAAGAAGATTGCAGGTTAGGAAGGCGGTGCTGAATTTGATGGATTTGACTGAGACAGGCTGGGGGGAGGGGAAATGAGGAAACTGGTGAAATCCGAGTTCATCCCTTGTGGTTGGAGGGTTCCTAGCCGGAAGATGAGGCGTTCTTCCTCCAACCGTCGTTTCGCTGTGGTCTGACGATGGAGGAGTCCAAAGACCTGCATATCCTTGGTGGAGTGGGAGGGGGAATTGAAATGTTGAGCTACAGGGTGGTTGGGTTGGTTGGTCCGGGTGTCCCAGAGGTGTTCCCTGAAACGCTCCGCAAGTAGGCGGCCCGTCTCCCCAATATAGAGGATTCTGCTTGCCTTGGTCTTGTCAGTTCGCTTGATCAACATTCAGAATCTGAATGTGCTTCAGCATTCCATACTCATCACTGATTGATTCTGACTCCTATTCTTTGTCTGAACTATAATGTTCAGAAAGTTTTCCCTTTTTCAGTGCTGAACTGAATTTTCAATCTCCATATCATCATCAACCAGGACACACTGCATTAGTTGTTAGGTCTTAACTCCACTGAAACTTGCTCATCCAAAAATCCACTGCTTCTGGCATACAAGAATGAGTCCTGAGCCCATTGATGTCCAATGCACACAATTTTAAATTTACCTTTTGTGGTTAAATCTGACATTGGCTGTAATTTTCCCAATTGATTATCCCCAGAAACCGGTCTCTATTATTGGTAACTACTGTTAACCACTTAGGCCCTAAATGTTAAAATTCCCTTGCTAAACCTATTGCCATTTATTTTGTTTTTCATTCTTTTCCCCATGCAGCCTGCCACATCTGGGTGTTTCTTGACCATTTTCCACACTGACATAAATGTAAGTTGTTCTTTCCATCCAGCATAGCTTTGGTGAGATTTCATAATATTTTGCAACGCTGCAGAAACAGATTTTGTTCTTCTCACTAGTTCTGTTCTGGTCATGGTAGATGACGATATCCATTTCTGTTCTTCTGTTGATGAGAACCTTGAACCAAATATTGGCAGCTAGTTGAGCATGAATAGCATCTTGAAGCGCAGTTTAATCATTTCCTCATTCAATAGCCACACACATTACTTTTACAGCAGGAATTACTAGGTATGACCTGCTAACAATACAAATCACAGATTAAACCAGCTATTCTGCAGTCTTGTATGCTGCTGATGCCACATAGGTATAGACAGTATCTTATGGGTTGGTGGATATTTCGTTGATTAGAACCCTGCAGAAGGGCTCATCTTGTATTGTAATTGTATGATGTAGTATCCTATCAGTATACAATTAAAGGTTTGCTGTGGTTTCCTCATCAGATTTAATAGACAACTTTAGATTTTAATACAATATTTGGAAAAAAAAACTAATTTTACTAATATAGTAAGCAGTTGAGATCCATGCTATGGTCAATGATTTCACATGATCAAAGTCTTTTTTCCAAAGCCATAACTTGTACTATTGTGATTGCTTGCTTGTAGCAGTTTTTGGATCTTGAAAGATAATTGTAATACTAACTTAGAATTTAAAGAACTGCTAATTTGTTTTTATTGGCTTTACTCTAAACACAGTTTGAAACATTGCACTGCTGTCAAGCACTCTGCCTCAAATGAAGTAATTGGAGTCAAAATAGCTGTTTTGTTTTCAGAGAAATAAGAGCAAACTAACAAGCAGCATGGAAAAATCAACCTAGCAAAAACCAGCAGGAGACCACCTATTTAGTCAGAGTCGTGCAGAGGTACACTTGAAAGAGTAGTGTAGTACCAGGGTTGCTACCTTCTGATGTACTCGTCACTGGGACAGCATTCATTTTTACTATAATTCAATGTTAAATGACAGTTGAAAACATTATTCTGGATGCAACTGGGACTACAAATTTTATTATATGGTGTGGAAATCATGTGAAAAATTCAGTAACCTTTATATCTTTTGTCAAAAAGTTTGTAAAAGTTCAGTACTTAAGCAATTCTGTGGTTGTTGTTTGTACATAGGATAAGATATACTATGCATCTCAGATGTGGGACTTGCCATTTCATTATTCTCCAATAAAATGTGGTAATCGTTTTTCTTTAAATGCTGCCATCCCCTCCAAACGGTCTTTTGTAGGAATAACCTGTATTTGCAGAAAGTACAATTACCTTACCAAAATATTTCAGATGCAGCTTCTAAAGCATTCATTTAAAAGAAAGTAATTGTTCTAAAAAATAGCAGAATCACCATACCTGAGCATAACACATTTCTTCAATTGCCATTCCTGATCCAAGATCGACCTGTGTGGGTTTAGAAATAATATTTGAAATGGGAAGGCTAATATTGTTTTAATTGGAAGTAGAAAATAAAATTGCAAGTTAATTTGATAGTTCTTTACTTTTGAACAACTGACTTTATTTCAAAGACCTCCTCTTTTTATCCCCCTCTGCCCAGGCATCAATGAATTTAATACTCGACATGACGTCGAACACTTCTGCCGCCTCCAAGCCCACTTTTACAATCAGGACTCCCACCCACCTTCCGAGGACCCCTTTGCCCACCTCCTGGCCTATTACCTGTCCTCGATCTCTTCATTTCCAACTGCAGCTGAGACATTAACCACCTCAACCTGTTTACCCCCACTCCAACCTCTCACCCTCTCAACGCACAGCCCTCCACTCCCTCTGCTCCAATCCCAACCCCACCATCAAACCAGCAGATAAAAGGGATGCAGTGGTAGTTTGGCGCACTGACCTCTACACTGCTGAAGCCAGATGCCAACTCTAAGACCCCTCCTTCTACTGCCCCCTCGACCATGACTCCACCCCCTCGACCATAACTCCACCCCCTATCACTAAACCATCATCTCATAGACCATACAGAACCTCAGCACATCTCCCAACCTCCTAGTCCAGGAACCCTGCACCACCCGATTCTACCTCCTTCCCAAGATCCACAAGCCTGACCACTCTGGCCGACCCATTGTTTCAGCATGCTCCTGCCCCACCAACCTCATCTGTACCTACCTCGGCACTGTCCTATTTCCCCCCTAGTCCAGAAACTCCCCACATACTTTTAAGACACCACCCACACCCTCCACCTCCTCAAAGACTTCCATTTCCCTGGCCGCCAACACCTCATTTCACCATGGATTTCCAATCCCTCTACACCTCCATCCGCCATGACCAGGGCCTCCAAGCCCTCTATTTCTTCCTCTCCCGACATCCCCAACAGTACCCTTCCACCGATACTCATTCGTTTGGCTGAACTGGTCCTCACCCATAACAATTTGTCCTTCGAATCCTCCCATTTCCTCCAGACCAAAGGGGTAGCCATGGGCACCCATATGGGCCCCAGCTATGCCTGTCTCTTTGTTGGCTACGTAGAACAGTCCATTTTCCGCAGTTACCCTGGCACCACTCCCCACCTCTTCCTCTGCTACATTGATGACTGCATTGGGCCACCTCATGCTCCCGTGAGGAGGTTGAGCAATTCATCAATTTCACCAACACATTCCACCTCTACCTTAAATTTACTTGGACCATCTGTGACACCTCCCTCCTCTTCCTGGACCTCTCCATCTCCATTGATGACTGACTTGACACTGACTTTTTTTTTTTTTACAAACCCACCACGCCCACAGCAATGTAGATTACACCTCTTCCCACCCTACCTCCTGCAAAAATGCCATTCCATATTCCCAAATCCTCCGCCTCCACTGTGTCTGCTCCCAGGAGGACCAGTTCCACCACAGAACACACCAGATGGCCTCCTCCTTTAGAGACTGCAATTTCCCTTCCGACGTGGTTAAAGATGCCCTCCAACGCATCTCGTCCACATCCCACACCTCCGCCCTCAGACCCCACCCCTCCAACCGTAACAAGGACAGAACGCCCCTGGTGCTCACCTTCCACCCTACCAACCTTCGCATAAACCAAATCATCCGCCGACATTTCCGCCACCTCCAAACAGACCCCACCACCAGGGATATATCTCCCTCCCCACCCCTCTCCGCCTTCCGCAAAGAACGTTCCCTCCGTGACTACCTGGTCAGGTCCACGCCCCCCAACGAACCACCGTCCCGTCGTGGCACACTCCCTTGCCACTGCAGGAATTGCAAAACCTGCGCCCATGGACTTCACCAGTTTCCACATTTCCCCTTCCCCGACTTCACCCCAGTTCCAACCTTCCAGCTCAGCACCATCCCCATGACCTGTCCTTCCTTTTCACCTATCCACTCCACCCTCCTCTCTGACCTATCACTTCCATCTCCACCCCCATTCATCTATTGTACTCTATGCTATTTTCTTCCCACCCCCATCCAACTCTCATTTATCTCTCCACTCTGCCTCTATTCCTGATGAAGGGCTTTTGCCCAAAACATCGATTTTCTTGCTCCTCGGATGCTGCCTGACCTGTGCTTTTCCAGCCCCACTCTAATCTTTATTTCAATTATAATCCTACATTTTTTATTTAGTCATAGAGATGTGCAGCATGGAAACAGACCCTTCGGTCCAACCCGTCCATACCGACCAGATATCCCAACCCAATCTAGTCCCACCTGCCAGCACCTGGCCCATATCCCTCCAAACCCTTCCTATTCATATACGCCTCTAAATGCCTCTTAAATGGTGCAATTGTACCAGCCTCCTCCACATCCTCTGGCAGCTCATTCCAAACACTTGCTACCCTCTGCGTGAAAAAGTTGCCCCTTAAGTCTCTTTTATATCTTTCCCCTCTCACCCTAAACCTATACCCTCTAGTTCTGGACTCCCTGACCCTAGGGAAAAGACTTAGTCTATTTATCCTATCCATGCCCCTCATAATTTTGTAAACCTCTATCAGGTCACCCCTCAGCCTCCGCTCCAGGGAAAACAGCCCCAGCCTGTTCAGTCTCTCCCTGTAGCTCAGATCCTCCAACCCTGGCAACATCCTTGTAAATCTTTTCTGAAGCCTTTCAAGTTTCACAACATCTTTCTGATAGGAAGGAGACCAGAATTGCACGCACATTCCAACAGTGGCCTAACCAATGTCCTGTACAGCTGCAACATGACCTCCCTTGCACTGACTTTACTGTCAGATTTTGACTCAATACTGGCATGATAATTTCATCAAAAAAATATATTTGGCACTTGAAGCTCATCTGTGTGGTACTGCAACCTATTTGAATTCCAATTTGTCCAATCTAAACTCCCTCAAATGATGGCTTCACTTTCTCATCTAATGGCTTTTTAAAAAATATTTTGTGTCAAGTATTTTCTAAAATAGTATTTGACGTTTGAATTGTGACCTTAGTAACTGCTTGAGTATGAATTATTGGTATTCTGTACCATTTGTGCAAACCATTGTTAATTCAAAAACAAATTTGAACCTCTACCGAGATAATGGTGTACAAATTAAAGACAACAAACTAGCTATTTCAACTTTTAGCCAGCAAATAACTAAGTTGTACAGGTCATAGCTAGCTACACCAACAGTGCTGTTAGGAATGCATTTGAGGTTTTGACCCAGTGAGAGTGAAGGAGTAGGAATGTATTTCTAAGTCTATGGTGTGTGGCTTGGAGGGGAATCTGCAGGGGATGATGTGGTTTTCTAGGTGGTAAAGGCTGTGGAAATAGGTGCTGCCTAAGGACTAAGGAGTCTTGGTGATTTATTGTGGCGCATCTTATAGATAGTGAATACTGAGGATGGTGAATGGGAAGTCAAAAGTGGACTTCTCAAGTGGTGCAGGAACTTCATTCATCCAGGCAAGTGGAGATGTTTCATTGCATTCCTGAGTTTCACTTTGTGGATGATGAATAGAATTTGAGAAGTCAGATGAGCTGTGCTACAGAATTTCCTCTTTTCACCCCACTTACACTTTTGCTACAATACTTATGCATAGTCCAGCTCAAATTGTAATCATGTAACCGTCCAAGGTATTGATTATTAGGGAATATAGCAACAATAATGCCATTGATGGTGTCTCTCTGACTCATGTGTGGCATGAATGTTACTTGGAGAAAGTGAGGACTGCAGATGCTAGAGACCAGAGTTGAAAAATGTGGTGCTGGAAAAACACAGCCGAGGAGCAGGAGAATCGACGTTTCGGGCATAAGCCCTTCTTCAGGAATGAGGCTGGTGTGCCCGCTGCCTGACCTGCTGTGTTTTCCAGCACCACATGAATGTTACTTGCCCCATATTAGCACAAGCTAAAGGTTATACAGGTCATACCGCACTCAGACTCACTGATTTTTGATTCTGAGCTCTTTAGTCACAAACATGGCAGTTTCCATTAAACTCCAAATAAGTGTATTGGTTAAAATGTTTTAAGAATATAAAAAGCATTATACAAAACAGATGTGATTCTTGTTGTATAATGCTTTTTATTGTCCAAAGTGACATACTAGGTGGTGGTGATCAAGTAACTGAAGATTTTTTTTTTCTTTTAATGCCTGTTGACTCTTCATGACTTTAAGGCTGGTGTTCAAAAATCAAAAGTTTCCCAACTGATTGGTTTCTGTCAACTGGGCTTGTTCTTTAATAGGCTTTATTTTGCTCATTTAATTTCATGCCTTATTCTTAAAAACAGCACATCAGATATCTGCAATAGTTAGTCTGTCAATAAACCATCCTGTGAATTAGTTAACACTCATAACTGGGGAAAAAACAGCTTTGTTTAACTATTCCACCAAAAAAAAAAGCTTTTAAATCTTTTCTTTCCTTCAGTCTTTCAATAGCTCAAAAGGTTATTGACGTTGTTTTGGATTAGAAGAAACAACTCCTCCTTTGATTTTATAGCTGGGCCAAATCTTGTATTTGGGCTGGTTTCTGCTCCTACTGCAAAGTTATTCATTCTTTACAAATTAGCCCTCAGCTTGAAGTCAAATGAGATCAGCTAACTAATGAAACAAAGATCACATTCAGGACCCTGTTTCTCATGCCATTGCACTGCACTGAACCAGCAAAGGGCTTGTACATGTTTTCAAGTGTAGAATCTTAAAAAACTGAGGAAAAAAAAAATCAGTGATACAGAAAGGCCAATCCTCAGTAACTGTGAGGGCAGGTGGTAATTCAATGAAGAAGTTTTCTTTGGAGGCCTGATGGATTTTAAACTACTGGGGTTTACTTAAATTGCTCATCAGTTGTTTACCCATTTCAGGCAAAGTGAAGTGTCAGGCATCTGTTGGGGTGTTGCATTACATTGATTATTCTTATTGATTAAATTCACATTATTACATAATACACTTAGCACATTACCTCAATGCCTTTGTTCATTGCCTGCTTTGCCATCCTGAGAGCTACTGGACCCTTTAAACAGGAAAAAAAAATTTACTGTGTGTGTGCAAGGCATAATGTTCAAATGTTTATAAACAGAAACAAAAGCTGTATTCTAATTATTTATTAGCAACACCACCCCACCCTGTGTTACTGATTATACACTTCAATAATGTCTTTGAATCATGCATTGTTTAGTCAAGTTTCCCATGTGTGTTTTATTTACAAACCTGTGGAAGTATAGCTTTGGCCAGATCCAGTGCTTTTTGATAAGCTGCATCCCCCATATCATTTTGACATATGGCACTATTCACTAGGCCCATTGACATTGCTTGTTCGCCATCTATCTGTCGACCAGTGAAAATAAGTTCCTTTGCCAGGCTGATTCCTATAACTCGAGGCAGCCGTTGACTACCGCCTTGAAAATGGAAATAAAGTCTTGAGTAGCTATCACAGCTTAGATCAATAGTTTGGTTATACTAAAATTTCATTTGTTAATATTTACTCATGCAATATGCAACTAATTTCTAACTAACTACAAAATAAATTTTATGTCCAGCATGTATTTCCTACACCACAAACTGTCATGCCTTTGTGTAGCATTCAGGTATTACTTTTAAATACACCCTCTTTCTTAATTCCATCAACACTATCGTGCTTCCAAAGTAAAACAAAATGCTTAGCATAAAAAGCTGCAAGTGTGGAGAGGGTAACATAATATTGTCTGTGACCTTTCTTCAGACCACTTGCTTCAGCTGACAGTTTCTATAAGCTGTAAGGTAGTTAGATATCTAAGAATAAGTCAATTCACTGCAGGAAGCTCAAGCTCCAACTGTCTGAACAGGACAAAACAGACTCAAAGTGGAAAAGGGGAAGAAAGGAACTGGAATTAGCCTAGATTTAGGTTTTATTGTCATTTGTACTCCACTATAGGAGTACAGTGTAACTTAAGTACAAAGGCAGAGACAAAAATAGAAATTGCTGGAAAAGCTCAGCAGGTCTGGCAGCATCAGAACTCTAAGGAAGGGTCACTTGACCCAAAATGTTAACTCCGTGGAGAAAAGATCAGATGCTGACAGACCTGCTGAGCTTTTGCAGCAATTTCTATATTTTTGTCGTGATTTACAGCATTTGTGGTTCTTTTGGTTTTTATTAGGTACAAAGATAGAAAAATAAAGAAATATGTTTAAAAATTTCATGAGTTGGAAAATAAAGAAGGCCAGAAAATAGGAAATATCAAGCTGATAGCAATAAAGAATCACATGGTAAGCAAATTGCTAAAATGAGAGAGCATTATAGAGTCCTACAACATGAAAACTGACCCACTGATTCAACTAGTTCCCAAACTACATTAATCCCACCTGCTTGCATTTGGCCTATATCCATCCAAACCGTTCATATCATGTCCTTATCTAAATATCTTAACTGTTGTATCTGTACCTGCATCCACCACAAACTGAGGTAGTTCATTCCACACACTAATCACTGTGTTTAAAATGTTGCCTCATGTCTTTTTAAAATCTTTCTCCTCTCACCTTAAAAGTATGCCCCCTAGTTTCTAACAAATATCACACAAGAGGAGTGGAGCATGACTCACTTCACCTTTTCCTCTCAGCCAATTTTGTATCCATGTTGCTACTTTTCCTTTTATTCCAAGAGTTATAATTTTTCTCAAGTCTGTTGTGTGGGTTAATACCAAGGACCTTCTGTAAGTTCATGTGCACAACATCAACAGCATTGCCTTAATCAACCATTTCTGTTACGTCTTCCAAATTAAAAACTCCAGCAAGTTAGTTCAACAGGATTTCCCGTTAGAAATTCATGCTGCTGTTCCTAATCAGTACAGCTTTTTCCATGTAAGTATTAATTTGATCCTAAATAATTGTTTTCAGAAGTTATCTCATCAGTTAAAGCTAAACTGACTGGTCTGCAACTATTTTTCAACAGAACAATTCTCCGGTCTTCCGGCACAACTGTGATTATGGCTAATGCCTTTGCAAATTCCACTCTTGCTTCTTTCAAAATTCTTGGTTGCATCTCATCTGGTCTGGGTGCAAAGTCAACTTTAAGAATCAACCAACACTTCCTCCTTATCAAATTTAAACCCTTCGAGTACCAAAATTTCTTCCTCTGTCACTATGACCTGACCTGGGTAGCATTTCCCTCTTTAGTAACAACCAATGTAAAGTATTTACTTAATACCCCAGCCATGGCATCTGGCTCCCAATTGGCTCTAACCTGCCTTGCATCACTCTTACTACTTACATGCCAAGAAAGTCTTTAGGATTTCCTTTCATGCTGGCTGCCTGTCTTTTCTCTCAATTCGTCTTTGCTTCTCCAATATAATTTTTCACAAATTCATACAGTCATAGAGATATACAATATGGAAACAGATCCTTTGGTCCAACCCTTCCATGCTGACCAGATGTCCCAATTCAATCTGGTCCCACCTGCCAGCACCTGGCCCATATCCCTCCAAACCCTTCCTATTCATATATCCATCCAAATGCCTCTTAAATGTTGCAATTGTACTAGCCTCCACTACTTCCTCTGGCAGATCATTCCATACAGGTACCACCCTCTGTGAAGAAGTTGCCCCTTAGGTCTCTTTTATCTCTCACCCTAAACCTATGCCCTCGAGTTCTGGACTCCCCAACCCCAGGGTAGAGACTTTATCTATTTATCCTATCCATGCCCCTCATGATTTTGTAAACCTCTACAAGGTTACCCCTCAGCCTCCGACACTCCAAGAAAAACAGCCCCAGACTGTTCAGCCTCTCCCTATAGCTCAAATCCTCCAACCCAAGCAACATCCTTGTAAATCTTTTCTGAACCTTTTCAAGTTTCACAACATCTTTCCGATAGGAAGGAGACCAGAATTGCACACAATATTCCAACAATGACCTAACCAATGTCCTGTACAGCCATAACATGACCTCCCAACTCCTGTACTCAATACTCTGACCAAGAAAAGAAAGCATACCAAACGCCTTCTTCACTATCTTATCTACCTGCGACTCCATTTTCAAGGGGCTATGAACCTGCACTCCAAGGTCTCTTTGTTCAGCAACACTCCCTAGGACCTTACCATTAAGTGTCTAAGTCCTGCTAAGATTTGCTTTTCCAAAAGGCAGCAACTCTCATTTATCTGAATTAAACTCCATCTGCCACTTCTCAGCCCATTGGCCCATCTGGTAAAGATCCTGTTGTAATCTGAGGTAACCCTCTTCGCTGTCCACTACACCTCCAATTTTGGTGTCATCTGCAAACTTACTAACTGTACCTCTTATGCTCACATCTAAACCATTTATGTAAATGACAAAACGTAGTGGACTCAGCACCGATCCTTGTGGCACTCCACTGGTCACAGACCTCCAGTCTGAAAAACAACCCTCCACCACCACCCTCTGTCTTCTATCTCCCAGTTGAAAAATCGTGTTCTTGCTTCACAACATGTATTTTCAACCTAACATCATCTCTATGACTCTAAAAGTGCACTTTTTCATCTTCATTTCTATCTCTTTTGTCATTCAGACACCTCTGAATTTGTTTCTCATACCTTTCTCTTTTGTGGAAACATACTTTAACAGTATTCAAACCACTTCCTCTTTGAAGGTAGCCCATTGCTAATTTACAGATTTTACTGCCAATCTTGTTTCAGTCTGGAGTTGATTAAAGTGTGGCGCCAGAAAAAGCACAGGCAGACAGCATCTTCGGTTCAGTACCCTACCCGGCTCCTGCCTGAAATGTCGACTCTCCTGCTCCTTGGATGCCGCCTGACCCACTGTGCTTTTTCTAGCACCACACTTTGAGTCAATGAAGTCCAACACCTGCACTATCTCCTTGTTTCAGTCTAGCCAACCTAACTCCGTTCTTGCCCCTTGAAATCAGCTCTCAGCCAATTGATTTTTCTTACCAGTTATTTTCTACAGTCACACTAAACCTTATGATACAATTATCATTGTCTCGTACGTTTTCCCTATTGTCACTTGAGCCACTTAACCAACCGTATTTCCAAAAACCAGGTGCAATGATGCTTCTTATTGGACTGGATGTACACTGCTGGAAATTCTTCTGAACATATTCTAGTACACTTGCTCCCCTCTGTCCCTTGTAAAATGGAAAAATAATTTGTGAGTAGGATCTCACAGGATTCCTGCTGTATCTGCCTGGTGGTCACCCATTCCATTTTGCCACCAGACTCCTAAACTGCAGAGTGCCTCCTCTCTGAACGTGCTACCCACTTGATACTCAGCCTCGCGGATGTGCAGTGACTGCAGTCGTTTCTGCATCTGGTGGCACTTTCTGCACAGGGTCAATGACTTTCAGTAGAGTCTATGACATCTTACACACCAGAGGCCATACATTTCATTCAACCAAAATCCCCTGCTATATCTTTACTTCCCTAGCATTGACTTTATTCTGCTTTGAATTACTTATATAGGCCCTAGCTTTCCCTTATTCCATAAGGCCATAAGATGCAGGAACAGAAGCAGGCCATTCAAGTCCGTTCTGTTATTCAATGAGATTATGCTATTTGATACTATTCAACTCCACCTTTTGCCTTTTCCCCCAAAATGTGATAGACTGATTCTTAATCAGTAAGGGTATGTCAGCCATGAATATATTTAACAACCCAACTCTGACAGCCCTCTGTGGAATGAATTCACAAATGCACTACCTTTTGGGAGAAGAAATTCCTCCTCAGCGGTCTTAACAAGGTAACCTGTTACACTGAATTTATGGCCTCTGACCCAAGACACACACAATGAGAAACAATGTCTCTGCATGCATGCTGTTAAGCTTCCCAACAATCTTTTTTCAATAAGGTTGTCCTCATTCTTCTAAATCCCAATGAAGCTCAACCTACCTTTCCAAGTATGGCTACTTCTTTAGAAATAAAATGTTTTACTAATTTAGAGAAATTCAACCAGCCTCTAATAGCAGTTTTTACCAAACAAACAACTTACTGAGAAAGAAGAAAATAAGCCATTTGTCCCCCATCCTGCACACTTTACATTTTGCAGCAGTCCTTACTTAACCTCTGTCCTTCTCCTGTCCCAAATTTCCACTTTGAATCAAATTCCTAGATTGTACACACTTGGTTTTTTTCTCACTCAGGCAAAGTTCCTTTTCACACTGACCAGCTTTAACTTGCGAAAGTAATCAACACCTTATTGGAGCAAAGGTTTCCACATGAAAGCAAGAAATGCTGGCGATCACAACAGCTCAGGCAGCATCCATGGACGGAAAGCAAGCCAATGTTTTGAGTTCAGATTATTGCTATAATGTTGATTATTCCGATTAGGTAATCACATTTTGATCAGATTGCATTACAGATTTCAGCATCTGCAGTAATTTGCTCCTACATGGATTCCAGGGTGGCTGATTGTGGAGGTATCTATCAGACAGTTGTTTCTTTAATTAGGCTACTTAAAGATTGTTGGCTATAGGTCAGAATCGGACTTTTACTCTAAAATTGAATCATCTATATAAAAGACATACCCACGTCACCAATTCCATTCATCTCCCAAATGCTGTCAAATTAAAATAGATGATTGAAAATGATTTGCCATAAAGGCTAATCACTAAATAATACATCAATCTCTCTGCACCACTTTGTGTTGATCTGCAGCCACAAAGACCAACTCCTGTCATTGCAATGGTGTTCTGCATTTGATGGTATAATTCTTCAGCAGAAAAAATTTGGAGACTTTGATTAGACTCTACAGAAACATTATCTCACCCTCACCTAACTGTTCAAATGGCAGAATATTGCTTTAGAATCCTAACAGCATTTTACTGTTAATTGGATGGTGGTAGGGTTTAGCAGTATTTGTGCTCCATTGCCTTAAGGATTTCTGATTACTTGTAGGTGAGAATTATAGTCATGAATCTCGAAGTGTGGTTGTCCCAAGTTTGGGCATCAGTGGTGATGGAGAAGGGAGGTGGGCACCGGAGGTTACACTTTGCACCCAAATGGTGAAGCCCAAAGCACTAATTATTTGACTTAATATGGCACATACAGTTCAGAATCAACCAAGGTTGGTCCACACTCAGAAATAAAATGTGAAACCATTACCTCATTGGTTGCAGGCAACAGAGGTCTGCTTTGACAAAATGCAACCAATGGAGTGCATATCATCGCCATTTTTATTACTCAAGATGATACAAAATACTCCCAATTTTCAAATACTGTCCACTTCATTATAAGTCTCATTTTATATAGTGAATAAAGTAACTCACCAGCACCTGGAAGAAGACCTCTGGTAACTTCAATAAGGCCCATTTTGGCAGATGATGCTAAAGTTAAAGAAACAAGTGGCAATAAACTGACTGCTCTTTAAAACATCCCCTAAATATTGAGATTTGTAAATTATTGAAAATTGCAATAGGCAACTCAGAGTCATAGAGATGTACAGCATGGAAACAGACCCTTCGGTCCAACCCATCCATGCCAACCAGATATTCCAACCCAATCTAGTCCCACCTGCCAGCACCTGGCCAAATCCCTTCAAACCCTTCCTATTCAAATATCCTTCCAAATGCCTCTTAAATGTTGCAATTGTACCAGCCTCCACCACATCCTCTGACAGCTCATTCCATAAGCGTACCACCCTCTGAAAACGTTGCCCCTTAGGTCTCTTTTATATGTTTCCCCGCTCACCTTAGACCTATGCCCTCTAGTTCTGGACTCCTCGACCCCAGAAAAAAGACTTTGCCTGTTTACCCTATCCATGCCCCTTATAATTTTGTAAACCTCTATAAGGTCACCCCTCAACCTCTGACACTCCAGGGAAAACAGCCCCAACCTGTTCAGCCTCTCCCTATAGCTCAAATCCTCCAACCCTGGCAACATTCTTGTAAATCTTTTCTGAACCCTTTCAAATTTCTCAACATCTTTCCAATAGGAAGGAGACCAGAATTGCATGCAATATTCCAACAGTGGCCTAACCAATGTCCTGTACAGCCGCAACATGACCTCCCAACTCCTGTACTCAACACTCTGACCAATAGAGGAAAGCATACCAAATACCTTCTTCACTATCCTATCTAACTGCGACTCCACTTTCAAGGAGCTATGAACTTCCACTCCAAGGTCTCTTTGTTCAGCAACACTCCCTAGGACCTTACCATTAAGTGTCTCAGTCCTGCTAAGATTTGCTTTCCCAAAATGCAGCACATCGCATTTACCTGAATTAAACTCCATCTGCCACTTCTTAGCCCATTGGCCAATCTGATCAAGATCTGATTGTAATCTGAGGTAACCCTCTTCGCTGTCCACTACATCTCCAATTTTGGTGTCATCTGCAAACTTACTAACTGTACCTCTTATGCTCGCATCCAAATCATTTATGTAAATGACAAAAAGTAAAAGTATAGGACCAAGCATCGATCCTTGTGGCACTCCACTGGTCACAGGCCTCCAGTCTGAAAAACAACCCTCCACCACCACCCTCTGTCTTCTACCTTTGAGCCAGTTCTGTGTCCAAATGGCTAGTTCTCCCTGTATGTCATGAGATCTAACCTTGCTAATCAGTCTCCCATGGGGAACCTTGTCAAACGCCTTACTGAAGTCCATATAGATCACATCTACTGCTCTGCCCTCATCAATCTTCTTTGTTACTTCTTCAAAAAACTCAATCAAGTTTGTGAGAAATGATTTCCCACGCACAAAGCCATGTTGACTATCCCGAATCAGTCCTTGCCTTTCCAAATTCATGTACATCCTGTCCCTCAGGATTCCCTCCAACAACTTGTTCACCACCGACGTCAGACTCTATAGTTCCCTGGCTTGTCCTTACTACCCTTCTTAAACAGTGGCACCACGTTAGCCAACCTCCAGTCTTCTGGCACCTCACCTATGGCTATCAATGATACAAATATCTCTGCAAGAGGCCCAGCAATCACTTCTCTTGCTTCCCACAGAGTTCTAGGGTACACCTGATCAGGTCCTGGGGATTTATCCACTTTTGTGTGTTTCAAGACATCCAGCACTTCTTCCTCTGTCATCTGGACATTTTGCAAAATGTCACCATCTATTTCCCTACAGTCTAAATCTTCCATACCCTTTGCCACAGTAAATACTGATACAAAATACTCATTTAGTATATCCCCCATTTTCTGCGGCTCCACACAAAGGCCACCTTGCTGATCTTTGAGGGGCCCTATTCTCTCCCTAGTTACCCTTATGTCCTTAATGTATTTGTAAAAACTCTCTGGATTCTCCTTAATTCTATTTGCCAAAGCTATTTCATGTCCCCTTTTTGCCTTCCTGATTTCCCTCTTAAGTATACTGCCTTTATACTCTTCTAAGGATTCACTCGATCTATCCTGTCTATACCTGGCATGTGCTTCC